>NC_081566.1:47983853-48031074 GCF_022355385.1 Mustela nigripes
AAAAGAAAAGAAAAGAATTTTTAAAAAAAGAAAACACCTAAGAAAAATGTAAAAAAGAAAAAATATATATATTAGATAAACTAGTAAAAAATCATTAAAAAAGAAAAAGGTAACAGTTAAAAAAAAATTTTACCCGAAGGCGAGAAAAAAAAAAATGAAAAAGAAAAAATTAAATTAACTGCAAGACTAAAAAAAAATCACAGGAAAAAAGCCATGAGTTCCGTGCTTGGCTTTCTCCTCCTCTGGAATTCTGCTGCTCTCCTTGGTATTGAAACTGCACTCCTTGGTAGGTGAACTTGGTCTCGGCTGGATTTCTTGTTGATCTTCTGGGGGAGGGGCCTGTTGTAGTGATTCTCAAGTGTCTTTGCCCCAGGCGGAATTACACCGCCCTTACCCGGGGCCGGGGTGAGTAATCCGCTCGGGTTTGCTTTCAGGAGCTTTTGTTCCCTGAGCGCTTTCTGTAGAGTTCCAGAGGACGGGAATACAAATGGCGGCCTCCTGGTCTCCGGCCCAGAGGAGCCGAGAGCCCAGGGCCGCACTCCTCAGTGCGCGCTCAGAGAACCGTGCCCAGTTACTCCCGTCTGCCTGACCTCCGGCCGCGCTCCGAGCTCACCGAGCCTGCGACCGGTTCAAGGTAACACGGAGCTGTGAGCTTACTGTCGGCTCTGTCTCTGTAGCCGGCTTTCCCGTTCCAATACCCGCAAGCTCTGCGACACTCAGACACCCCCGATCCTTCTGTGACCCTGCGGGACCTGAGGCCACGCTGACCCCGCGTGGGCTTCGCCCCGGTTTAGCCTCTGGAGCGATGTCCCTCAGCGGAACAGACTTTTAAGAGTCTTGATTTTGTGCACGGTTGCTCCGCCGCTTGCTGGGAGCCGGCCCCTCCCCCCAGGGTCTATCTTCCCATCGCTTTGGATTCACTTCTCCGCAGGTCCTACCTTTCAGAAAGTGGTTGTTTTTCTGTTTCCAGAATTGCTGTTCTTCTCTTCGATCTGCCGATGGATTTTCAGGTGTTTGCAATCTTTAGATAAGTGATCTAGCTGATCTCCGGCTAGCTGAAGCAGTCTTAGCTTGCTACTTCTCCGCCATCTTCTATGTGTCAAAAGCTCTTGTTTCTTTATTGATTTTCTGCTTGGATGATCTGTTACTGAGAATGGCATGTTAAAGTCCCCTACTATTAATGAATTCATATCAATATTACTCTTTATCTTGATTAGCAGTTGGCTTATGTAGTCGGGTGCTCCCATATTGGGGACAAAAATGTTTACAATTGTTAGATCTTCTTGGTGGATTGACCCTTTATGAATGATGTAGTGTCTTGACTACAGTCTTTAGTTTATCTCTGACCGCAGTCTTCAGTTTAAAATCTAATTTATCTGATCTGAGAATCACTACCCCAGCTTTCTTTTGAGACCCGTTAGCATGCTTCTCTTTCCCTTCACTGTCAGTCTGGATGTATCTTTAAGTTCCAAATGGGTCTCTTATAGACAGCATATGGATGGGTCCTGTTGTTTTATCCAGTCTGCAACCCTATGCTATTTTATGGGAGCATTTAGGCCATTCATGTTGAGGGTGATTGTTGAAAGATAAGTTTTTATTGACATCATGTTGTCTGTGAAGTCCATGTTTCTATAGTTTGTCTTTGTAGATTTCTGTTCTATGTCACCTTGAGTTCTTTCTTCTTTTATAGACCCCCCCCCCTTAATATTTCTTGTAGTTACGGCTTTGTGGTCACATACTCTTTTAAGTCTTGGCAGTCTTGGAAACTTTTTATTTCTCCATCCATTTTGAATGTCAGCCTTGCTGGATAAGGTATTCTTGGCTGTATGCTCTTCTCAGTTAGTTCCCTGAATATGTCTTGCCAGCCCTTTTTGGTTTGCCAGGTTACTGTGGACAAGTCTCATGTTATTCTGATGGACTTTCGTCTGTAAATAAGGAAACTCTTCTCTCTAGCTGCCCTCAGAAGCTCTTGTCTAAACTTACGATTCATCAGGTTCACAATCAAGTGCCTCGAGGTCTTTCTAGATTCATTGACCTTGGGTTTTGTTGTTGTGGTGGTTATTTTTCTGCCTTAGGACATGAACACTTGTTACATTTTGCAGACTGGGAAAATTTTCATCCAAAATTTTTTCAACTATATCTTCTACTCTTCTGTCTTTTCCCACCCCCTCAGGAATCCCAATAATTCTGATGTTGGAACATTTCATAGTGTCATTTATTTCCATAATTTTGTTTTCATGGCTTCTGAGCTATTTGTTCCATGCCTCCTTCTGATCCTTTTTCTTTATCATTTTGTCCTCTAGATCACTAATTCTGTCTTATGCTTCGGTTACTCTAGCTGTTAGAGTATTTAGATTAGATTAGATCTCATTGATAGCATTTTAACTTCTGCCCTGGTGGCTCTCTCTTCTGCCCTTAGAGATTATATGTTGTCACTAATGGTTTTCTCCAACTTAGCCATTGCCTGGATAACTATTACCCTGAATTCCCTTTCTGATATACTGTTGATGTCTATATCCAATAGTTCTGATGGAGAGGGCACAGTCTGATTTTTTCCTCTGTTGGGTGTTCCTCCTTCTAGTCATTTTGGTGAGAGGTGGTTGAGGAGATGTATAGCTGAATATATCAACTATGATCCAGGCAATGTGTACCCTGGAATGTTCTTTTACATTCTTTTCTTTGGGAGGTTGCTTCAAGCTGTGCTCTGGCAAAATGAAAAGGTAAACCAAGAAGTAACAAGCAAACAGTGGATCCAACCTCTTTTACACTCCTTTCTTAGGGAGGTTGCTTCAGTTTGTTCTCTGGAAAATTCAAAACGTAAACCAAGAAGTAATAAGCAAGCCGTAGATCCAACCACAGTAGAGACTCTAGCAGAAATCACCACTGAAGGAGAACTAGGGTAGGAAAACCCGAAGTGTAGTAGCTGAGTTCCTAGCGGCTCAACACAAACAGCTCTGAGAATTAAAAACTCCTGGGGAGAAGAACTAATTGTAGTTATTTTTAATTTTATATCTGATAATAACAAAATCATGTCATTTGCAAATCTAGGTCTTATACTTGTTTTGCCTGCTTAGAACACATTTTTTTTTGTAATTTTTTAAAGAAAACCAAGAATATTTTATTGGGTAGTGGATGCTGAGGTAAATAATACCTTTAGTGTGAGGTTTTATGTTAATTTGAGCTGTAGAAATTGGGCTATGTCAAATGTTTGCAGTAGCTGGAGATGTTAGAAGCTTCCTGTTTCTCATGATTCCTTGTATTTGTCTCCTCTCTTTGTACATTACTTTTACTCCAGTACTCATCCTTGGAGACAGTCTGAATAGAGATTGTGAAATTATGATAATCATTCATTAACATATCACCTCATATTGTTCTATTTTTGTGTATGTGGTGAGAACACTTAAGATCTACTCTTAGCAGATTTCAAATATATAATATAGTACTAATTATAGTCACCATGCTGTATATTGGGTTACTTACTCCTGTGATAACTGAAAGATTATACCTTGTGACGAACATCTATCATTTTCAGCATTAGTGGTTGACTAATGCAGGGAAGTAATAAAAGCAGAGGGCCCTGTGTGACAACTTGTGCCTATGAAGTCAACTATGTATTGTTAAATACACATTCTTGAAACATTTTCTTCTCTTGGCTTCTGGATTCCCTGCCTTTATTTTATTTTTCCCATCTCCTGATTTCTACTTACTTATGTGTCTCAGGATCAGTTCTTATATTTTTCTTTGTCCGTACGCATTCTTTAGGGAACATCAACAGGTTCCAAAACTGATGCCATCTAAACCTGTTTATCTCCTCCTAAATTCTCTGCCAACTTCCAGATACAGGTAATCTATCTACTCAAACTCTCCTCCACTTAAATGTCCAGTAATTATCCTAAAATGTACATGGCCAAAACCTTTTTTTCATTCTTAGTAGTCTCAGAAAGAACACGTCTATTCTCTCAGATCAAAGATGTTAGCATCATTCTAGTTTCTTTCCTTAACACCATTCATCAAATACATTAAATTCTTTCAACTCTACCTTCAAAGTATTGCCCCAGTGCAAGCATTTTTTTTTTTAACCTCTATATTACTGGTATATCTTAGTGTAAGCCATCATTGTCTTACACCTGAATTACTAAAATAGCTTCCTAACTAGGTTTCAGGAGTTCTCCCTTCCCTCCAAAATGAAGCAGCCAAAGCAATTCTGTTAATATGTAAAATAACAGCCCTTATCAGCCCTTTAATGGCTGCCTTAGAATCACTTCTGAAACCCTGAGGTTCCACAAGATTCTTTCTCTTTTGTCTCCTTCAAATCCTGTCCACATTTTTACTCTGTTCCAGTTTCAGTGGCCTCTAGAGTTGGATTTCATGCAGCCAGTGAATCTGAAATTTCAGAACTCCTCACTTGCTCCTTACTTGTACAACCCCTTCCTAAGGCCCTGGACAATATGGCCACCTGCTAAAAAGGAAGATAATTCAACTACAAGTCTTTAGGGCTGTTGCCTTTTTTCCATGCCAACTTACCTTTTCACCTCTCTGCTCCTGTAAGATGACAATAGTGAGGTTTCAGAAACCTATTTATATGAAACCTTTTTCTTTATCATCATTGAAAGTGACAGCTATGTCAATGCAATCTCTAATGGGAAAGTTCTTGGAAATGGATTCGTGCACAAGAACAGGTAACAATAACTTGAATATATTTATGTTTGTTGAGGTGACTGTGAAAAAATAAAAGTGCCTCTAGATACTTACTCAGTATCATTTCAAAAATTTTTTTTTTTTTTTTTTTCATTTCAAAAATTTGATTATCATGCCAGTCACGCTTTGTAGCATTGGGGCAATGATATTTTATAAACTCAAACACATATTGAAAAAAAAATGTTGATAATGCTTTAAATGTAATTGAAAGTTTAGAAACATTTCATCAAAACAAGTAAGAAATTAGACTTTTGACTTAATGCATATATGCAGTACTTTCATAATGTATATATGCAGTACTTTTAAACAATCATTATAGAGAAACTCAGAGAAAACAAAAATTTACAGTCTCTAAAGGAAGATAAAAAGTATGAGTAAGGAAGTCAGTTACAAAGTGAGGGTTTTAGAAGGGAGTGGGGTAGAGGGATGGGTGAGACTGGTGATGGGTATTAAGGAGGGCATGGATTGCATGGAGCACTGCGTGTTACATACAAACAATGAATCATGGGACACTACATCAAAAACTAATGATGTACTGTATGGTGACTAACATAACATAATAAAAAAAAGAAATCAGTTGAATTATTTTGATACCAAGAATCAAAATGAGAAAGAAAAAAAATATTATGTCCCACCAAAGAAATACATTTTGAAAAGAAGTGATGGATAGAATCTTGAGTCGTTTGATAATTCAGTTAATGAAGAAGAGAATAGTTTGCATAGAAGGTGGAAAAAATTAATTTCTTGCTGATTTAACATGAAATACTGATATTAAGAAAGATAATGACTATTAAAATAGCATTATAGTGAATCCACATATCAATGACATGGATTGTTGTCAGTTCAAGTAAGTTTTACTACTACTTTAGAAGAAAAATTAAAATGCCCCGAGATTTAATAACTTACATATAAAAAGAACTTTATAGAAGTCTTCAAAAGTTTGATAGTAATACTAAAAAAATTACATGATGCTTTTCCTACCCATTTTATAAGTGAAAGGCAGTTTTCTAATCCCTCAGTAAGGAAAAGTAAATTTTGGTCAACAGTGCTTAGAAAAATTAACCTTTCACTCTTAGACAATCATTGCTATATAGAAGCTATTTAACAGTGTGCAGCTAAAAAATATAAAAAAATAACATAAAATGGTATCAGTTAATTAATAAAATATATTAGGATTTTTCTTATTTGTACTGGTTGTGCTATTTTTCAGTTAATATAAAGTTCTAATTTATTTCTTTTTAAAAAACTTCTCTTTGGGGGCACCTGGGTGGTTCAGTCGGTTAAGCCTCTGCCTTTGGCTCAAGTCATGATCTCAGGGTCCTGGGATTGAGCCCTGCATCTGGCTCTCTGCTCGGCGGGGAGCCTGCTTCCCCCTTTCTCTCTGCCTGCTTCTCTGCCTACTTGTGATCTCTCTCTGTCATATAAATAAATAAAATCTTTAAAAATCTCTTTGTAGATCAATCTATTCTGACATTCTTCATTAAAAAAAATGGAGGGGGGCAAAGATTCAGCACTTACTGAACCTTGATTCATCTCCAGTGGCTTTGCTTAGCTGTACATAAACTGTTCTTGGAATTCCCTCAGGTTGGAGGGTTCTATCTTTGCTCAATACGAGTCTTCAATGATGACCCCGTTAAAACGGCGGACCTCCCTCCTCACACCATGCAGTCGCTCTCTCTCCTTTTTTCCCCTATTTATGTGTTGTCTTGACAGTTATTCCTGACACTGTAAAGTTAATGAGGGAGGTCCATTGTCAGTTTTAATCTCCAGTGTAACTGTCCATCATAGAGAAGTGTCTGGCTTATGGGCCATTAGATAAAGTCAATCTGGAACATGAGATTATATATTATACTCTTTAAAATATATGTTTATGTGTGTATATTAATATATATTCTTTTTTTTTTGGCTTTTATACCATCACATGTAAAATGGGGTTCATGGTAGAATTACACTATACACTATATACCATATATAATATATATATATTTAGAATATCATTAAGCAAGTGTATATTCAGCAACTATTATTCATGAAGCTCTGTACTCTGTACTGTCTTTACTTAAATGAATACATGTAGGATTTTAAAAGCTCTGTATGCCATATACCTGCAATATGTTATGGGAGACAAAGGCATATATATCCCTGACACACAGAGAAGTAAAGTAACTCCGTTTAACACCTTGGAGGAATAGGAGAACTGAGTTTCAGCCTCTTGAATCACTTTGTTGTACTGATGTGATTTGAAGGTTTTCTTTTTTTTCCTGCAGCACAAACTTCCTTTTCTTTTTCTTTTTCTTTTCTTTTCTTTTGTTTTTCTTCTTTCCTTCCTTCCTTCCTTTCTTTTCTTTTCTTTTCTTTTTCTTTCTTTCTTTTTTTTTTTTTTTAATATTTCATTGTTTGAGAGAGAGCACATGGAAGAGAGAGTGGGAACATGGCATGGGGCAGTAGGAGAAGGGGACGCTGACTCCACCCTGAACAGGAAGAGGGACAGACACAGCCAGTCCCAGGACCCTGGAATCATGACCTGAGCTGAAGGCAGACCCTTATCGAGCTGAGCCACCCAGCTGCCATGGACTTTATTTTTCTTAATAAAGTTACATTTGTTATTTACCCATTCCTGATTGAAGATTAGGGAGGTGGGACTTTGATTAGGGCCAGTAATTTTTAAGACCTAAGTCTTCTGGGAGAATGATATGAGACTGCCAGTATTTTAAATACGGAGTGGGGAACTGCTATTTTTTTATTCAAATGATCTTGGAGTTACAGACTACTAAGAAAACTTTTTCTAATATTTTGATATATGAACTCTAAAAATGAATCTTGATTATGTCTTTATTGATCTTTGTACTATTTTGTTTATTCAAGTAGGGTTTTGGAGTAATTTTGCTTTCTACCCACTTTCTCTGAGGGCTTTGTTTTGTAGAATGGAGCAATTTGCAGATACTCAAAATATTGCCACTGTGGAACTCCATATCGAATGTTTAGTAGTTAGTGTGTAATCTTTATTTTTCTTTTAAGATAAAATAACATACATTTTGAAGATAGGTCCGCAATTCAGCCAGCCCTATGAACTTGGGCTGTTTACTTGACACTTCCAGGGTTTATTTTCCTTATCTGCAAATTGAGCTGCTTATATCTTCCTCAAAGGATTGCTGAAGGGAAGACCGCATTTGATCGATTTGAATCACTTAACATAGAACCTTAAAAATGGTAAACTATCAAAATATTTAGATATCATCTAGTTGAATTTAACTGATTCTGCAAAGGAAGGATCTTGTCACTTGTCCTCATATTTTTATGACATGTGGTATATCTGATAATAAAGGAGTGTAGAACTTTGTCCTAGCAAGCAAGTGAAGCAAGAACTCCAGCATCTCTGGACTTTGGATCATGTGATATTTTGCATATAGGAGAGGCACTGGAACAGTGTAATTTTTGAGAAGAATAAAGGACTTGAGCTGTCTATTGTTTCTTGAATAAAATGGAGGTAAGTATGTATCATTTCACGGAGAATTGAAAGTAGCTAGTACATTGTGGCTCCTATTTAAATCTTAGAAAGCAACTACTTCCTCTCACACACAGCTACACATACACACTCTGACATCTTATTTGGAGTGGCGGTGTTTAAAACTGCATGTGGGATAAGATAGAGCGTTAAGTTGTTACATATATATATATATATATATATATATATATATATATATATATTTATATTGTGCCTTTTCTATATGACTTAGAAAATAGATACAGGTGAGCACCATCCCACACATCTGGAAGGCCAGATGCTGGTACTCTCCTGATGATACTTCCTCCTCTGTAGTCCTCTCAAGAAACCGTGACTTTATCTCCTATATTACTGTTCACAGTCCTTTGGACTTAGAACAGAATTGTCTGTTTTGCTTTTCATTGCCATTTTCAGACAAATCTTTCTCTCAAAATGTACAGCACAGAAGCTCATGAGATGATATTTTACCCCTCACTTATCCTTGTTGCAGATATCTCTATGGCCACCTAAACTCCTCTTCTGTCCTCGATTTTGAGCCCAGTTCATTGTTATTTTCTCCAGTAGTAACCTTCTTCATGAATGATTTCAGTATATTCAGGGTACTTCTAATTTCTTGATCATATTAATAGTAAAGTGATGAGAGCATTATACCTCATGTACAGGTAATAAGAGGTGAATTGTCTGTGGAGGATTTAAAAATAACACTATGTTTGGTCTGCATGTTATTACCATCAGGCAGCAGTTCTAGACAGTGTCAGTAAGAATACACTGCTCCCTCAAAAAATCTTTTAATGGGCTACATTCTAGTCAGTTGTAGTTACAGTTAGTTTTAAAATATCTCTACTTAGCTTCAAGTTAGTCTTGTTGATTTTCTTTACTATTTTAATTCCTATGGGAACTGATTAAGAGAACTCTCTTTTCTATATAATTGACCCCCACACATTTAGACTTGGCTATGTGCACCTTTTGTAGGAGAAAGTTCATAATGTGTTTAATTGTTTTGATTGTTCCTGTTTTCCTTCGTACTACATAATACCAGTGTGAAAGCATTTGGTGATGATAAATGAAGATTCAATGAAAGAAAAATTTAAATGACTCCATGTTCTTCTTTTCGTACTCATTTCTATGGCTTTTATGGCTATGACTCAAAAATTTTTGTTACATCGAGAATTTCTAATACCCTTTCTCTTAAGTGTTAAATGCTAAGATGAATAACTGTTTGACTTGCTTAAATTTCTGCCCTCAAAATACTTGATTTCATACATTTTAATTCAGCAGTCTATGAAAGGCATAGCTTGGGTATTTATTTCCAATAGTAGCTGTTGTTCATAAATATATTTTTAAGCATTTTCTTCCCACCATTTCATATCTTTCAGGACCATGCCTGCTAGTAGAATGAACATAATTTTCTCTCCACTTTGCTATGTATAATTCATTGAATATATCACTTTTACATGGTTCTTCTCTGTCTTTTAAAATGTTCTTTATCAGGGTGCCTGTGTGGCTCAGTGGGTTAAGTCTCTGCCTTTGGCTCAGGCCCTGGTCTCAGGGTCCTGAGAATGAGCCCTGCATCGGGCTCTCTGCTCAGCAGGGAGCCTGCTTCCTCCTTTCTCTCTGCCTGCCTCTCTGCCTGCTTGTGATCTTTCTCTCTCTCTATCAAATTAATAAACAAGATCTTTTAAAAAAAATGTTCTTTATCCACATTTGGTCGAAGGTCTATCACAGTGTCACTCTGTTTTATATACCTTCCAGCTCTGTGTCTCATAAATTTTTTACCTGTTAAAATTAAGTGCTTGTTAAATTTGACTCTCTGCCTACTTTCTGTTGCAACTTGGGCACCTAACCTTACTGGAGAAGTGCGTTAGGATGCCCACAGTTCTTTCTTTAATCTCTGTTACTCTCAGCTTCTCCACATATCCTGAGGCTGTTCAACTTCTCACTCTACTAAGTGACTCATATTTTCCTCTCTCTACCAGTCTTCAAAATCTCCTTCCCAGTCCTGACCTAACTACTTTCCTTATTAATTCTCTGGGAAAATTGTTTCAGTCATATCCCATAAATTGCCATCTTAACATCCTCTACCTACCTGCCTACCTCCCCTTCTATTATCATAGATGAGCTGTTTGTTTATATTCCCAGCAAGGTCAGTTCTTTTACTTGTGTACTAGATCCTATATCCTCCCACCTGTCTTAGGGAAATTGAGTCAGGAATTCTCCCATCTCTGTCCTATATTATGAATTGCCTCATCTGCTGAGTCATGCCCATCATGATCATACTCCCTGGTATACTGTTTCATTGTCTTTGGGGGCGGGGGGCTGTTCTCCCCTGCATATGTTTTCCTCCAACTACCATTCCATTATTGTGATCTAACCAATCATCTTTAAAGTTTTTGGTTTGTATTCTCCAATTTTTATATGGTCTTATTTCCTTCAGCTTAGACTTGCACATCTACCACTTAACAGTGAAATAACTTTCATGATGGCCTTCTATGTTGCTTTGGGTCATTTCCAGTCCTCATTTTCCTTGATTTCTCCTACAATTATTTTTACACCCTCTTTAATGAAACCCTTTCTTCATTAGGTCCTGGAATAACCCTCTGTCTTGTTTTGTATCCTGTTCTTTCTCAGTCCTCTTTGTTGGATTCTGGTATTCTCAAATGTATCCAAATGTTAGACCTAGATCAGGTGTTCAGACCTATTCCTCTCTACGTCATCATCCGTTTTCTCTATAACATCATTTGGTTTTGTGATTTTTATATTCTGTTAGCTCACTGAAGACTCCCAAATGTATATCCCTAGTGCAGAACTCTGTCTTGATCTTTGCACTCAGCAGTCTATTATACATCATCCCTTGTATATCTCGAAAAATAAAACTACACATGGCCAAAATCAGTCTTAACTTTTTTTAAAAAAATATTACAAATCAGCTGCACTTACTGTATTCCCCATATCAGTAAATGGAAATCTTATCCTTTGAGTTATTCAAGTAAAAATCCATAGCGAAACTCTTCCCTCTCTCTACCCCACCCCACTTAGTCCACATCTAATCTATCAGCAAATTCTATCAATTTTACTTTAATTTCTTTCCCCAAAACTCCATGGCCACTAACATAATCTAAGCAGTCATAATTCCCACTTTAATTTTTCTGAAGTCCACCTAAATGATCTCCGTTTCTATTTTTGCCACCCATATGCTAGTCTATCTCAGTATAGAAGCCCGAGTTATTTTAAAATACAAGTCAGATGTCCCGTCCACACTCAAAACTCACAGTGATTCCTATTACACTGAGTCACAGGCACAGTTTGTTCTGTTGCCGACGTAGCCATCCAGTTCAGGCCCACTGTCAACTTCATGACCACCTCTTCCCTCAGCCTACTATCTGATCACACTGGCATGGGCACCTTGTCTCTGATTTTTCCTTGAATACCAAAATATTCCCTGCTCCATGTCACCCTTGATAGCTCTCCCATAGATACCTGCAGGACTCCCAACACACAATCACATTTCAGAATTATTAATGTGCCTCATCACAAGGTGCTGGGAGAGACCAACTTCAAGTATTACCTTAAAAGATACATGAACATTTTAGCTTTCTAATATACAAACTCAAATGCCTTTTGATCTAAAAGGTTATAGGTGGGTATCGTATTTCTGTATAAGGATTATATGTTTAGCGCCATATATATTCTTATGAGAAATGTAAAGGTTGTATTCCCAAAAGTAGGTTTTATTAGACTTGCTTTTTTCATAAGGACTAACATTAGAACCTAACTTCTATGTAAGATGCAATTTTCCTGGACTTTATCTAGATCCATATCATAACACTTCACATGTTATCGCCCTCAGTTTGGAAGATACATTGAGACCTAAATTTGTATACCGAGTTTAAGATGACAAAGATTGAGAAAAATTAGCATTAAATAAAA
Organism: Mustela nigripes; assembly: GCF_022355385.1. Taxonomy (NCBI): domain Eukaryota; kingdom Metazoa; phylum Chordata; class Mammalia; order Carnivora; family Mustelidae; genus Mustela; species Mustela nigripes. The sequence continues at coordinate 47,995,984 of NC_081566.1, forward strand.
ACAAAGTAAAACTTGCTCCAAAGTTGATTTATGCTCAAAAATATTTTTGAAATAATTATGAAAAATCTACAATAAGTATAAACGTCTTTCTCTCAGTAGGTAAGATTTGGTCTAAAATCTGTTAAGGCCTTCTCAATGAAATAAAAGTTACCATAGTTAACAATAAATACTTTAAAAAAATTAATGTGAATCTCTTTTGTGAATAATGTGAGACCTTTGGCAAGTATTGGTTTATTTTTATACCTGTAAACTTAGTACAGGAAGGAGTTGATAAAAGGTTTGCCCTGATAAATAAAAGACATTTGTAATTCAGAAATAAGTAAGATACGGTATTCTCAAGGAATGTAAAAGCTATCAATGAAAGTAAAAGAAAAATCAACCTTGTTTCAGTTTAAGCAGTTAGTTTGCCTACAATGTGACTTTTGCCTTAATTTGAATGTATATTATCATCAACAAAACAACTTCTGCAATTAATTTGTTTCATTTTGTTCATTTTTTTGAAGGGCTTCATGATTGATTTATGGTATATTCTGTACATTAAAACTCCACCCTAAAATTGATAGTAATTAGTTATGTTAAAGTAGGTATTTTAAAATTTTAGTTTATCTTTATGTGAGCATTGCATATTTTAACTTCTTAGATGTGCTTATAAAAATATTTAGTGTGATAGCATTTATGTCAATTTGTGATAAATAGAATTAGGAGTTCTGAATTCTTCTACTTTTCAGATTAAAATACATATGTGAAATTAATTTTCTCTGTTTAAGTTTCACCTTGCTATCTTAGAAATTCATTTTTCTACTTTTCCTACCTATTTCTATTTTTCCTTATGAAAATTTATGTAGCGTTGAGAACACTTTATCACAGATGTACAACAAGCAGTTCACACCAACCATTCTTGAAATTTCTAGTTTTACCTTCAGAGAGCAATATTATAACAAGCAAATTAAAGAACCATGAAAGTAAGGAAAACAAGTTTATGTCAAAGGAATAAATGGTAGCAATTGAAAATGAGCCACCTGTTTCTCATTAAGCAGACAAGTGATTCAGCATATAATTCAGTGACTGAAAAATCTATTTTGCATCCCAGGATCTCTCTTAATACTATAATTTTAGGTTGTTGAAAATGATAGCAAGGGAACAATGTACCATAACTTTCTCTTACAGGATCCTCAATGTTGTTCAGAGGGATCCTCAAACAAACAGAAGTCATTTATCAAGTGATTATAGACAGTGCTGCTTCTACTGCAATTCTAGAGTTATTAGAGAAGGAATCAGGAGCAAATAGAGGTCGTGTCGTGACATCTCTGCCAGAGATGACAGTCTGAGAACCACCGTTTTAGAGAATTACTGAATAGGGAACACAAAAGAGCATTAAAGAGTTTTAAAAAAAATTATGAAAATAGAAATACGAACACACATAACCATCCAACATTTAATCTCTTGTAGTTAGAAAACTTGATTTGTATCAAGTGGGAGGTAATTCCTAAGTAAATAGATGCCAAATCTGAACATCAGTTCAGTTCATACTTCTAGTTCCATGATTCTGTTTACAAATATACAAACAACTATTTTGGTGTTTATTTAAAATAATTCTTTGCCAACAGTGACTTCTTTCTAAGAAATTCTATCTGAAATCCTAAGGATGTCATGACAGCAAATGAAATAAAAAAATATGCACATGATTGTGGAGCACAGATGCCCATATAAATCATGTAGAAATTAACAACACAATTCCCTGGTGGTGAGGTTGGGAGACATAACAATAGGAAAAAGCAGGCGGTTTTCCCTCATTAGATTTTGATCTTAAAATCAAAAGGACTGCTTGCTTATTCATCTAACAGTGTCTTCTATTTATTAATGTGATGAAGGAATAACATTTAGTTTCTAGACAGAAAATAACTGCCATGATATCCATATTTCTTTGCAATAATGAAGTTGTGTGTAGTATACCCCTTCTAGAATCTACTGTCAAAATTTAACAGCATAAATGGCCATCCAATAGCTGGTGAAATAATGAAGGGTAATGCTAGGACCAATCCAGTGTAGAAAAGCAAAGAAAGCAGAAAAGCTCCTCTTTCTATCTTCCTGAACATAATGAGTTCATTTTTCCCTTTGTAGCTTTGCTTAAGTTTAATTACTTAAATGAACTGATTTTCTCTCCCATACTTTTTGACCTTCTTCACTTATTTCTCCCACCCTGCATCTCTCTGCTTCTGTTAAACACCAGTGTATTCCTGTATCTATGAGTTTGTTATTTTTGTTGTTTTTTTCTATGTCTAACCTTTTTTTTAAAAAAAAATAAAGATTTTATTTTATTTATTTGACAGACAGAGATTACAAGTAGGCAGAGAGGCAGGCAGAGAGGAGGAAGCAGACTCCCTGCTGAGCAGAGAGCCTGATGCGGGGCTCAATCCCAGGACACTGGGATCATGACTTGAGCCGAAGGCAGAGGCTTAACCCGCTGAGCCACCCAGGCGCCCCAATGTCTAACCTTTCTTTTGTTTTGTTTATTGGAGTATAGTTGATATACAATGTTATATTACTTTAAGGTATACAACATAGTGATTTCAAAAATTCTATGTATTATGTAATCTTCATCATAACTGTAGTTACTGTCTATGACTGAAATTATTACAGTATTCTTGACTATGCTCTGCTTTTCATCCCTGGACTTATTCATAGCTAGGAATTTATAGCCCTTCAACCATTTTGGCCTCTCCCTTCCATTTCCTCCTCTCCAGCAACCACCAGTTTTTCTCTGTATGAGTTTGTTTGTTTTTAAAATCTGCATATAAGTGAAATCATGTGGAATTTGTGTGACTTATTTCACTTAGTGTTATACCTTTTAGGTCCATCTGTGTTGTCGCAAATGGCAAGATCTCATTCTTATGGCTGAGTAATTTTCCATTTTATGTGTGTGTTTACCACATCTTTATCTATCGGAGAACATTTAGGTTGCCTCCATATCTTGGCTATTATTAATAATGCTGTAACAAACATAGTGGTGCATATTTCTTTTCAAATTAGAGTTTTCTTTCTTTTTCAGGTAAATAACTAGCAGTAGAACTACTGGATCTTAAGATATTTCTAGTATTAATATTTTGAGGAAACTTCACACTGTTTTCCATGTTAATTGGTGCACCAATTAACATTCCCACCAACAGTGCAGAAGGGTTCCCTTCCCTCCACATACTTAAAAAAAAATTTGCTATTATCTTTTTGATAGCCATTCTGATTGGTAATATCTCATTGTGATTTTGATTTTCATTGCCCCATTGGTTAGTGATGTTTTTCATCTTTTTATGGATGTTGGACATCTCTGTCTTTTTTGCAAAAATTTTCTCTTCTGCCCATTTTTTAGTCTCGTGTGTGTGTGTCTATGTGTGTGTGTGTATGTGTGCTGAGTTGCAGTTATATATATATTTTCTAAATCTCTATATATTTTGTAGGAGTTCTTTATATATTAAGACTTCATCAGAGATATGATTTGCAAAGATCCTTTCTCAATAGTTTCTTTTTATTTTGTTGATGATTTCCTTTGCTGTGAAAAAACTTCTTATTTTATTGTAGTCCCAGTAGTTTATTTTTTTATTTATTTATTTTTTAAAGATTTTATTTATTTATTTGACAGACAGAGATCACAAGTAGGCAGAGAGGCAGGCAGAGAGAGAGAGGAGGAAGCAGGCTCCCTGCTGAGCAGAGAGCCGATGCAGGACTCGATCCCAGGACTCTGAGATCATGACCTGAGCTGAAGGCAGCGGCTTAACCCACTGAGCCACCCAGGCGCCCCTCAGTAGTTTATTTTTGCTTTCATCATCCTTGTCAGAGATGTAGCTGGAAAAATGTTGCCAAAATTAATGTCTGAAAGAGTAAACTGCCTATATTTTCTTTTAGGATTTTTATGGTTCCAGCTCTTATATTTAGGTCTTTAACCCATGAATGTGGACCAGATTCATTGTTTTTGTATATATTTAGTTTTCTCAAGACCATTTATTGAAGAGACTATCTTTCCCTCCTCGTATATTCTAGCCTCCTATGTTGAAAATTAATTGACCCTCTAAAGATGGGCTTATTTCTGGGCTCTCTGTCCTATTCCATTGACCAATGTGTCTATTTTTGTGACAGTGCTATACTATTTTGATTACTATAGCTTTGTAGTATAGCTTGAAATCTGAGATTATAATACCTCCAGCTCTGTTTCTGTTAAGATTGCTTTGACTGTTTGGAATCTTCTGGAGTCCTATACATTTTAGGATTATTTTTTGTAATTTTGTGAATTTTTGCTGTTGGTATTTGGATAAGGCTTACATTGACTCTCTAGATTATTTTGGGTAGTAGGAGTTTTTATGGGTGATTTTAACAGTATTCTTCCAGTCCATGAGCATGCTCTATCTTTCCATTTGTGTCATCAATTTCTTTTACCAGGCCTTACAGTTTTAAGAGTACAGGTTTTTTGACCTCCTTGGTTAAAATTGTTGTTTTTTTTTGTTGTTGTTGTTGTTTGTTTGTTTTGTTTTTGTTTTTGTTTTTTTAATGTTATTATAAATGGGAATGTTTTCTTAGATTCTTCTTGCTACTTCATCATTCATGTATAGAAATGCAGTAGGTTTCTGTATATTAATTTTGTATCCTGAAACTTTATTTTTTATTTTTCTTATCTGGTTTCTGCAACTAGGACTTCAGTACTACATTGAATAATAGTTGTAAGAGTGGACACACTTGTGGTGTTCTAGATCTTAAAGGAAAAAAATCTGTTTTTTACCATTGAGTGTAATTTGACTGTTGATTTGTCATATATGACTTTTATTATATTATGCTATGTTTCCTCTAAACCTACTTGGTTGAGAGGTTTTCTTTTCCTTATCATGAAAGGATGTTGAATTTTGTTAAATAGTTTTTGCATCTATTGAGGAGATTATATGGGTTTTTTTAATTCATTTTTTAAATGTAGTGTTTAATACTGAATTTTACAGATATTAAACCATCTTTGTATTTAGGAATAAATCCCATATGAACATGGTATATGATTTTTTTTAAGATTTTATTTATTTATTTGACAGAGAGAGATCACAAGTAGGCAGAGAGGCAGGCAGAGAGAGAGAGGAGGAAGCAGGCTCCCCGCTGAGCAGAGAGCCCGATGCGAGACTCGATCCCAGGACCCTGAGATCATGACCTGAGCCGAAGGCAGCGGCTTAACCCACTGAGCCACCCAGGCGCCCCGGTATATGATTTTTCTGATGTATCACTGGATATGGTTTGCTAATACTCTATCGAAGATTTTTGCATCTATGTTTATCAAGGATATTGGCCTATAGTTATCTTTTTTTTTTTTTTTTAGTAGTGTATTTACCTGGTTTTGGTATCAGTGTAATGCTGGTCTCATAGTTAAATCCAGATGTTTCCTTTCCTCTTGTATTTTTCGGATAGTTTGAGATGTATAGGTATTAACTCTTTAAATGTTTGGTAGAATTTACCTGTGAAACCATCCAATCTCGGATTTTTGTTGGGAGTTTTGATCTTAATTACTAGTAATTAGTCTGTTCAGATTTTTAAATTTCCAATTCAGTTTAGGAGATTGTATGTTTTTAGGAATTTATCCACTTCTTCTAGGTCATCCATTTACTGGCAAATAATGTTTCATGGTAGTCCCATAATTCTTCATATATCTGTGGTATCAGTTGTTACTTTTTCATTTCTTATTTTGAGTCTTCTTCTTTTTTTTTTTTTAATGATTCTGGCTAAAGGTTTATTTTATTTTTTCAAAGAACTAACTCTTTGTTTCATTGATCTGTTCTATTTCTTTAAGTGTCTGTTTCTGTTCATATCATTATTTCTATTTTTCTAACATTGGAATTTGTTCTTTTTCTAGTTTCTTTAGATATAAAGTTAGATTATTTTTTGCTTTGGGCTACACATATAAGAGGGATCATATAATGTTTCTTTGAATTATTTCACTCAGCATCATGTCCTTAAGGTCCATCCATGTTGTCCAAAATGGCAAAATTTTGTTCCTTTAAAAAGTCAAGTAATATTCTGTTGCATATACCAGAACTTACTACTTTAAATCTGAAAACATTTAAAAACTTTTAATCTTACTGAAATTCAGATTCTTTTAAGGTTTTTATTCTGTGTCATGTATACACTTTTTACCAATGAATGCTTGTTACATAAAAATCACTTTTAAATTTATATTTACTAACAGAATTTTGGAGGTAATATATAGCTTTAATTTGTCCTAAATATGAATCACCAATACTAACTAGTATTTCCTTTTCACCCAGTTCTTTCTGTATTTGAAATGAATGCTTAAAAAAATTAGTGCTCAGTATGGACGTTCCTCAAAAAGTTAAAAAAAGAACTACACTACAACCCAATAATTGTTGTACTAGGTATTTATCCAAAGGAAACAAAAATAGTGACTTGAAGGGGCCCCTGCACCCTTGTTTATAACAGCAATATCCACAATTCCCAAAACATGAAAAAATCCCAAATGTCCATCAACTGATAAATGGTTAAAGACAATGAGGTATGTGCATACACACACATACAAACACACACACACACATACACACCAATATTAGTCGGTCATCAAAAATAATGAAGTCTTGGGCGCCTGGGTGGCTCAGTGGGTTAAGCCGCTGCCTTCGGCTCAGGTCATGATCTCAGGGTCCTGGGATCGAGTCCCGCATCGGGCTCTCTGCTCGGCAGGGAGCCTGCTTCCCTCTCTCTCTCTCTGCCTGCCTCTCCATCTACTTGTGATTTCTCTCTGTCAAATAAATAAATAAAATCTTTAAAAAAAAAATAATGAAGACTTGCCATTTGCAAGAAAGCCAAATACCATATAATTTTTCCTGTGGAACTTTATGAACAAAACAGATGAACATAGGGGAAAGAAAGGAAAAATAAAGAGAGAGAGGTAAATCATAATACTCCTTATGAATGAATGGAGGGCTGCTGGAGGGGCTGTTGGCAGGGGAATGAACGGATGGTTGCTGGAGGGGTGTTGGGTAGGGGAATGGGGTAACTGGGTGGTGGGCATTAAGGTGAGCATTTGATGTAATAAGCACTGGGTATTATATGCGAGTAATGAATCACTAAATTCTACCCCTGAAACTAATACTATACTGTATATAGACTAACTTGAATTTAAATAAAATTTTGAAGGAAAGAAAAAATTAGTGTTTAATTTTACAGGTCTGTATCTTATTTCTCCCAAGACTTCTTTTCTAACCCATTGTTAGACTTTTTTAAAATGTGTTTTATGCCCCCCCCTTTTTTGATGGGACTAGTAATTAAACTAAGTATTTAATTTTAATAACATTTTTATTAAGCAAAGATGCCATCTCCATAAATCAACTTTAATATTTTCTTGTTTTTTTGCCATAGCACCATAATAAACCTAAATTCAAATACCAATTTATGTTTACCCACATATCTAAAAATAAATGTTTAAACATAACATTTATGTTTAGATAGAGGTACTTTAGGTAGTATAATGCACACATGTTACTTATAGTTAGCCAATGTCTTTTGGATGATTATATAACATTTTGATAATTATCAAGTTATGTCTCTTGATTACCCAAAGTAGAACTGAATTAAAAGAGCACTAAGTGAAAACAACCAACAAGAAAATTAATTCTAATTTCTTAAGCTCCTGTAGCCATATGCAAGGGATGTGTGTTGCCACACTTTTTCTTTAACCTTTGGTATGGTATTTTATAGCCAGTGTATTAGTTTGCTAGGTTTGCCATAACTAGGTGTTAGTTTGCTAGTATTTGTATTAGTTTGTTAGGCATTGCAAACTGAGTCACTTAAAACAATAAGAATTCATTATCTTTGGAGTCTAGAACCTTAAATCTGGTGTTGGCAGTTCCATGCTCCCACAATACCTGTAGGAAAACTCTTCCTTGCCTCTTCCTAACTTCTAATAGTTGTCCAGCAATCTTTGGCTTTCATCTGCCTAATTCCAATCTGTTTTCTGCATGGCATTCTTCCTAGGTGTCTTTTTTCACATAGCTATCATTTTTTAAGAACAGTAGTCATGCTGGATTAGGGTCAATCCTCCTCTAATATGATCTCATTCTAATTTAATTATTATAGCTACAATGACCCAAATAAAATTATGGTCTGTGCTACTCAGGGTTAAGACTTCAACACCCTTTTTTTTTTTTTTTTGGTGGGGTGTTTAGGGCTTGGGGGGCACAATTCAAGCTATAACAGCCAACAAGGAAAGAATGAGATTTACATTAAGAATTGTAATATATTCTTTATCATACAAAATACATATTGCACTGAATTCTATCTGCATACTAAATGCATTCTGTGCTTCAAGAATTATCAGTGACCTATGTTCTTTGTTATTGGTGCTACTGGTGCTACAAATAGATCTAACAGTCACTTCTGATCATGCTCTCTTTCCAATGTACCTGTGTTCAGTCTACCAGTAATGTCACTTAATTGCCACTTTTCTAAATTATACTCATTATTAATAACTAGCTTATTCAGTATGCACTTTCTTACTTGCCTCTAGCATAAGATAATCATCCTCTAAAAATTATAAGCATTTGTTATTTGCATTGCAAATTTTATTTAATGTCTTATTCTATTATTAAACAGGTGTTATGCACCTACTTTTATATTCTAAACGTGCCTGGCACAATACCTTTTGTATAACAGTTTTTCAGTAAATACTTTATTGTTATATCATTGAATGATGGAGCCAAAATATTGCATTGAAATATCCAGATACCTATTTTACTAGCTCATTTGGTACAGGTACATACTGACTAGGTAAATACATAGATAAATACAAAGCTGAAAATTAGAGCAAAGACTCAGAAAATAGAATGCACTGTGTTTTTGTAGACCAGAAAAGTCTGTTAGAAAAGCTAGTGATAACATTTACTTAACCTTACTTTGTCTTTGCCATGCACATAATTGTGTATAGTATTGTAATTTGCTAACATAAGAGTTCTGTGATCTTAAAATTGTTTTATTTAAGAGACTAAATGCACAGTTCTTTGAGAAATCATTTTAGTTGAGATATATAAAATCCTGCTTAAATACAAAACTGTAATAGTAAAAGGGATGAGTTTCTAAAATTTTTAAAATTAGGATGAGATTTTAAAATTAGGCCTAAATTTTAATGTGACAAAGTTTCAAATAATTCCATAATTAGAAAGAACTTTCATCATCTTTTAAAAATAAAAACTTAGTACTTAATTCTTTATTGCAGTAAGACATTGTGCAGCTGAAGAGAATTTAAGATTAAATTTATAGCAGGGCTGTTGAAACTTAATTTAATTTTCCTTGAACATCATTTGTATTTTCTTCCTTACTATCTCTAAGTGGAATTTTACTCAATTTAAACCACTTCCTATTAATTCTAAGGTAGCTAACCCCATACCATGCCTCTAAAGGGAGCTATTTACATTTCACAAGCAAAGAAATCAGTTTTCAGGATGTTTCTATATTATGACAGCAAGATTAGTTCAAAAATGAAAAGTTCAGACAATCAACCAGCTGTTTCATATACAAAATGCCAAACATCTGGTTCTCCTGACTTTTTTTTTCCCTCACTGAGTTGATTGAAACAGCAGGGTTGATTGTGTTGTGCAAATATAGCCTTGGAACAGGAAAATTAGGGAGTAAAAAATCTTGACTTTATTGTAGATTTTTTGAAAATCCCAGATTCAGAGATTCTTAGGCTATAGTGTCAGCTATTTGAACAGACTGCCTTCTATTGTTTTCATAGTTGACTCAGTAAGTTGTTTATGGAAGAACTCCAACTGCAAGATAATTTTAATTACCATAGTTATTAGTATTTCTGTTCCCCAGATACCTTCAAAACATGCTTTTCTTAAGGCTAGACAAATGAACTAAGGACTGCTTCGATCGATCTTCATTACAATCCCAGGTCCATATATAAACCCATGTAATGCCTCAAGGGATGGTCATCTACTAGATAAATATTTGTTCATTAGAATGGATGGTATAAGACCCTATCTCATTCTCCCATATGAATGTGAAATGTAATCTGAGGCCATCAAGTCAATGGAATTGTAGTTACTCACATTTATGATAATATGCTGTTGCCAGCACCTGCTATGCATTTCTTACACAATTTACCTTACCACTTGAGAGAACTTGGAAACCATTAAAATGATAATTGGTATATTCATAACAAGTCAACGGACTGTCAGCTATCAACAAGAAGGCTGTAGTGGGATGATAGAGTGAAAAGCAGCAGACAGGGGAAGAAAAGGGAAAAATATCAAAAGGAAAAGAGAAGTAATAGGAGAAAGGCCTCAGACCATAGTCAAGAGCATGCTTCGGTGGAAATATGTCTTATATAAAAATTATCCCTTTAAGTGTTTTGTCTACATAGTGAAGGTTCTAAACAGCTAAGCTTTTTTCATGTCTTGTGTGTATATGTCTATAATATTTATCTACTGAAGTGGCACTAAAAGGTAAAAGCAAGGTTAGTAATATAGCACTTAAAGAAATGACCTTCAGCAGCTTATATTTGTAATTGCCAAATTATGTAGGTACACTTTGCTAATCAAGGTGGAGATGAAAACTAAAAAACCAAAACCCGAAAAACAAAACTAAACTACAAATACGAAAGAGAGAAAGAAATTTAATTACAGGTGCCTTTTCAGTGTTTTCCATACTTGAGAATAAATTTCTTCTAGCTTTCCAGCTGTGAAGGCAGCCATTGTTCTCAGGGGAGCTAATTATACTAAGAAGCTTGCCTTCCTGGTGGGCTCTAATAAGCACAGTTCATCGCAGAACTTTACCAGTGTGTGTCAAAGACCCACAACTGTGTGTGGCTGATGCTAGGGGCATGCAGTACAAAGCTCTGTAATATAGCTGCAGTAAACACACACACCATTACTAGGGAACTCTAGGAATAGTACAGAGGCCTCAGGAATGGGATGTTATGGTTTCATTAATGCTGAACTGTAGGGGTCAAAGAGTTAATGAAGGGGCTAAAGGGCTAATGATCCCACCTATGATAAACACTATTTACCATGTAGTCTCCAGCAGACTTCTTATGTTAGCAGGAGTTGAATGGAGGGGACTGTGTTAGCCATCTGCTCACTGCTCTAGTTACCGTTTTTTCATACTTGCTCAGTTACTATAAACAGTGACCTAAAAGGCAATGGAAAGGCAAACAGTGATGTGCTGGAAGGGATTTAAAAAAAAAAAAAAAAAAAAAAAAAGGCGCACCATCTAAACAACTTTACTTATAATTTTGTAGTTAGAGCTTTATAAAAGAGTGCTCATTTAATTATACCCTTTAATTTTTTAGATATTTACCTACTGAGTTTCTCAAAAATGTGACTCTTGGTTCATGTAGTAGGTCTTCATGTTGTTTAAATTGGAATATAGTTAAAACCATTAAAAAGCATTTAAATGAATGTTATGGTTAGACTTCCTAGTCTCTGCAATGAAACAATGGATACCAGTTTATACAACCAAATTAGCAGGCTATAATTTTACTGTAAATTTCTAAACTCTGTTTGTATTGTGAATTTACATTTGATCACTTTAGTCTTTGGGAAAAATACATATCACAGAATATGGAGAAAATGTTTACTTTTCTGGTGCCATAATGAAAACTCTTCAAGAATTTTTAAACACCTAATTCTTTTTTGTAGTGATTCATGCTTTCTTTCCTTATATTCTCCTAATGAATGGTAAAAGACAAACAAACAACAAAAACAAAAACAAAAAACCTATTTGCAGGCAAATATGCTCTTACAATGTTTATAAAAATAAAGTTCTCTTTATATTTGACAACAAGCAATAAAATTAAGAGACAATCAAAATTTATAGCCAGTGTAACCTATGTCAAGGTCTTAAATTCCTCAGATAACAAAAGTTGCTATGCTTAGCTGTGAATATACAGAAGATTGCTACCTTAGGTGGAATGAAGCATCCGTGCTCCATAGGAGAATTCTCTGAAATTTTCTACTGGCAATTCCATGACTGAGCTTCATAATGACCTTATGGAAACAGCCTGGTTTTCAACACATCCCTGTTGCTTCAATTGAGCAAAGTTGGCCAGCTGTAACAAATAGCACAGCAGTTTACTTTTCCGGTGTCCAATTCAAATCCATTTCATCCCACTTGGGAGGAAACTGCAATTTAGTCTTAGGATTTATGGCACAAAAGCATATGTACTACTCAAAGTCCATGGAATTGACAACAAACATATCCCCACTATGATTATAGAATAAAACTCTTTACCAAGTTCCATAGAAGAATCAAATTTATTTTATTATACTTATTTTTTAAAAGATTTTATTTATTCATTTGAGAGAAAGAGAGGCCATAGCGGGGCAAAGGAGCTACAGGAGAGGAAGAAGGAGACTCCTCACTGAGCCTGGAGCGTGACACGGGGCTTGATCCCAGGATCCTGAGATCATGACCTGAGCTGAAGTCAGATGCTTAACCAACTGAGCTACCCAGGCACCCCTCACTTTCATTTTATAAAGAGAAACCCTGGTGTAGAAGTAACAACAAAAAGAATAAAAACAAACAGATGCATAAAAATAATTCTTTTAAGGAAATAAATCCTTAATGGAATATGGGGGGAAAAAAGTATAAAACCAAGGAATTTCAATTCCATGGGATCAAAATTTATCAAAATCATGATTCTATCAAAATTACGATTCTGTCGGGGCGCCAGGGTGGCTCAGTGGGTGAAAGCCTCTGCTTTTGGCTCAGGTCATGATCCCGGGGTCGTGGGATCGAGCCCCGCATTGGGTTCTCTGCTCAGCGGGAGGCCTGCTTTTCCTCTCTCTCTGCCTGCTTCTCTGCCTACTTGTGATCTCTGTCAAATAAATAAATAAAAATTTAAAAAAAGAAATCACGATTCTGTCAAAATCATGATTCTGTATGCCACATATACTTACCCTGTAGAAAGCAAAACAGTTTCAAGAATTATGGTATATAACTTCATGAGTATGTTCAAAAATGTCAGACTAAATTTATAGCTTTGAAAGTGAAATTGATTAGAATACATATTGTAGTTATATAGTTTGGTCATTATTGATATTCATTTTTAAAGTTTAGTAAAACAGATACCTAACTTTAGAGAATGATAAACAGTTTAAATTTTGATTTCATTTAACCAATAAAAGATTCAATGGAAATATTGGAAAAGCAAATGGAACTCTGGGCATCAGATAAAATTAAGTGTTAAACAGTGACCTTGATTTTTTCTAGCATTATTACTATGATCATTTCCTTATATATACAAATTGGATAAAGTCTGTGGTAATCTACATAAAATGTATACATATCTATGAGACAAATTAATATATTACTTGAAATATATATTTAGACTGTGTTTAAGAAAAAAAAAAACTTAAGACAATACCTGAAAACCAGAAGGTGTGAGAATTCAGGACAGAATCTTCTTCTTCTTTTTTTTTTTTTTTTTTAATTTATTTGACAGTTAAAGATCACAAGTAGGCAGAGAGGCAGGCAGAGAGAGAGGAAGGAAAGCAGGCTCCTCTATGGAGCAGGGAGCCCGATGCGGGGCCCGATCCCAGGACCCTGGGATCACGACCTGAGCCGAAAACGCAGAGGCTTTAACCAACTGAGCCACCCAGGCGCCCCAGAATCTTCTTGTTTTTAGTTTGTTTGTTTTTAAGATTTTTATTTATTTGAAAAGAACAGAAGTGGGAGGTGGGGAGAGGAAGAAGAGAGGGAGAAGCAGACCTTCCACTGAGCCGGGAGCTCAGTGTGATGTGTGGCTTGATCCCAGGACCCCAGGATCATGAGCTGAAGGCAGATGCTTAACCCACTGAGTCACCTAGGGCCCATATCTTAGTTTTGTTTTTGAAGACCTGATTTACCTTTGCTGGAGAATTTTACCTGACCCCTAAATGTAAAACCAGTTTACAGAGAAATTCAAACTATTTTAACTAACGTAAAGCCAACTTACAGAGAAATAACTATTCAATAAGTGATCAAACTTTTTCCTAAGGAATTGCCTTTATGGCTGATGGTGAGTATCCTGCATTGCTAAAATCTGTGTGGCAGTATGGTTGAAATTTTATGGTTTCCATTCCTGGCATATTTGTTCCCTTTCTTTAGAGTAGTTCTGTGCCCTGAAACTCTGAACTGTTTCCCAAATTAATGGTTTCTTAGGCTGTCTTCTCTCCTGCATGTTAGCTCATAACCAGAGAGTCTTTATTTTTTGCTAACCTTCTGATTCAGTTCAACATACATGGTTATGAGGAGGGAGAAAAAGGAGTAGGCAGTGGGGCAGGAGAGAAAGAGTTGTATATAACCTGATTTTTTAAAAATGTAAATCATCTCATTGAAATTCTGTTTGTTGAACCTTAGGATACAGTATATCTAAGTACAAATCTGTGTATATTTATCATTTTTATAGGTAGATTTGGAAAGCTGCCAATCTTCAATTCGTATCATTTTGCCACTTAAGTTTAATAAATTTAAGGATCTTATGCTATGTGAGGTTATAAATACTGTTTATAATATTTGGCTTTAGTTTCCACATCTATAAAATAGATAAATATTAGCTACTCCAGTGTATTAAATATCAGGTATCTAGTACTGAGGCTGATCCATGACAATATATCTTTTTTTCCCCCATTTTTGTCTTACTTTAATAAATATGTGAATCTTTGAAGTTTCAAATTTTCATGATTAGAACTATTAGAGATTGTATTTATAGTAATCCACTCCTGTGCAAAGGATGTGAAAACAACATAGAGCAGAGTTGTATGGGTTGTACATGTAATAGTATAATGTAGTACTTTGTGAGTGTAAACCCAGGGTTATTTATCATTATAGCCTAATCTAGTCCATTCCGACTGATAAGACCACTGTATTATGTTCTTTAGGGACCTTGACCACTTTGAAAAAGCAAAATCTCCACTACAAAGATGGCACTTAATATGGTCTAGTAATGACGGAATATCATGTGCCAGACCCTATTTTATGCCCTTTGCATATATTTACATTTGCTAAAGTTAGTTTCCATTTTTGCCTGGCATCTAATTGGGAACCAGTTAGCTAGCTATGTATGAATTATGAAATTAAAGGAAGAGTTTTTTTTATTTTTAAACATTAAATACATTGGAGGATCTAATGAAAAGAGTTTGTTTAAATTTGGATCATCTTTTTTGTTTTAGCTAGAATTCATTATATACATTTTGATGAATGTTGTTAGATAATCTGGCAGAGAATTGAAAATACTTTCTTCTTTAGTCTAGGTAGCAGTATGTCTTTAAGGTTCATTAATTTCCTGTTTTATTTCAGAAACTTAGGAAAGCTATAGCGGAATAGCCCATTTTTACTGCTTCCAGAAATAAAAATAAAGGAACAGTGATGGTTCTTATAAAGTTAATCTTCTATTTTAGGTAGAGCATGGCTACTTGAATAACCTGATGGCCTCTTTCTTTGAAGAGAATTTATGTACAGGTTGAGCTTAAGTTTGTCTATTCAGAGCAGTGCATTAAAGGAAAATTAAAATTTAAGAAACACTGTATTTGTTTGGGGTTAGGCACTTTTTCTCCTCACACTTCTTTTTATTTATTTAGAGAGAGAGTAAGCCAGGAGTTGGGGGAAGCAGACTCCCCACTGAGCAGTGATGAACCCAATGCTGGTCTTGATCCTAGGACCCCTGGGATTATGACCTGAATTGAAGGCAGATGTTTAACCGACTGAGGCACGTAGGTGTCCCTCTCCCTGAACACTTCTGTATTGACCTATATTATGAAAAGATCTTGAAGAACATCTTTAGCTGTTTATCACTAGAGGGTGACATTGCTTCACTGAGAGATAATGCCCATTCAATGGTGTACTGTCCATTTGGCCTGCAGCAGACAGAAGGATAGACTGGCTGTTCTCTTGGTTTCATCTCGATGGCCGTGTTTGGGAAAATGGACACAAATTTGAAGAAGTAAAAATTAAGATGCTCATCTTACATTTCCTTTTTATATTCCACACTCTGTCTCTTTTTCTATCAGGATTTTTAATTGCAGGATTACCTTCTTGCACAGTATGCAATATCAAATATTTATCTATACTTTGTTTCCCACTTGACTGGGGATGTTTAAGTTTATATTTCATCAGCAAGTAATTCTACTTGGGATGTGGGCAGTCAGAAACAGCTAACAGGAACATCCTCCAAGGTTTCCATCTGGATGCCTTAGCGAATAATGTTGCCTTTGAGAAAGAGGGATGTTAAGAGGAGATGTTCATATGACAGTGAAGAGTAAATGTAGATGAGTTAAATTCTGGACCTGGATAGGTTTGAGATCCTTTTGGTGTACTGAGGGATGCATTCCACAATTATTGGGTGTTAGGTATTGGGCATTTCTGCAACCTTACATTTCACAATTGTGATAGAAAGTGATAATCTGGTATAAAAGAAAACTAAGGAGGGCTTTCACTTTATACTGCTTTAAGTTTTAAGAACATGCTTTCACAAACATGGCTAACAAAGGGGGACACATAAGATACCCCCAAGGTGAATTCTTTATTTACATGGAGCTTATACTGGAGTGAGAAGAGAAAGACTATAAACAAAAAATAGAGGTGGTAATTAAGAAAATCTAGACGAAGAGGATATAGAGAGGTGAAGGATGTTACTTTATGTAGTGATTCAAAGACCTCTGTGCTAAAGAGAATTTTGAGCAAAGTTTGGAAGGAAACAAGAGAGTTATATGAGTATCTTAGAAAAAACATTTCATTAAGAAGTGACAGAATTACTGATAAATATTCCTTTAAGACAATTAAAAATATGAACTTAGAATTTGAAAGAAGAGCACATATAAATTTAGCATCAGGACGCCCTAAATAAAGTATACTATGAACTCATGTAAATTGGGAAATAAGTTCACTGGCTTTGTGAGAGTCTTTAATTTGCATATGAGCATGCAAAATAAGACCCCTTCAATGATCTGATGGCAGACTCCCAAATAGGTAAATACTCTTTATAAAACAGTATGAATCATGATAATAGGTATATGCACAGAAGTTTTGAGGCAGTTGAGGGACAGTTAGGACAGGCATAGTCAGGAGAGGCTTCCTGGTCAAGATACTAGAAGGATGAGTAGGGATGGAGTCTAGGAAATAAGAGGGGAAATTGGCAGGATGTTTGCACAAATCTAATCTCAATGTGGTGTTACCAGAGGGTTAACTACAAAACAGAGTGGCATGTGATGAAGTTTAATGAAATATCATGCAGATGATGGGCATCCTTGTAGTGAGAAAACATCTATTTTGCCCAGCAGGTAAACAGGGAGCCTCGAAGAAGTTTTAAATAAGTTTAACTGTCTCACTTGCAGTTTTAAAAGAACATGGGAGCCGAAGGGAATATGGTTCTAAAAGAACTAGACTTGAATCTAAGGGATTACTGACAAAGTTGGGAGTCCTAGGAATTATGAGGACATTCATTTGTGCAAATTATGGCTAGAAAGACAGAAATCATTATCTGAAACAGAATATAAGGCTCATTTGTTCACTTGATTCATATAGTATTAAATCCAGTGTTTCTAAGTGGTATAAGCACTGTATAAGCTTACTAAATAAATACTAGAAAGGAAGCGACTCTTCCTTTCTTTCCTTTTGGTTTGTGTGAGGATTACAAACACATGGGAAAGATAAGGCAACACTGGGTCTTCTATAGGAAGTGTATTCCTTTAATTTTTTTAGATCATGTGTAATTGGAATACAGTTGAATGAGTTGAATGATGTCAGTATTTTGCAAAGTCTAACTTACACATGTTCCCCCACATACAACATACTGTTTTGAAGTGACCCAAAAGCAAGCTTTTTCACAGTTGAAGAGGAAGCCTGAAGAAAACCATTTAAAATTCTATAGAAGCTCTTTACCTTAATGTAGATGGTGGCTTATAGAGTTGATTTAGAGTCCAGATAGAGAAGCTGTAAGTCTTTTCTTTTGTATTAAAAAAGTTTTATAGGGGCGCCTGGGTGGCTCAGTGGGTTAAAGCCTCTGTCTTTTGCCCAGGTCATGATCCCAGGGTACTGGGATCCAGCCCTGCATTGGGCTCTGTGCTCGGCAGGGAGCCTGCTTCCTCCTGCTTCCTCCTCCTCCTCTCTCTCTCTGCCTGCCTCTCTGTCTACTTGTGATCTCTAGCAAATTTAAAAAATAAATAAATAAATAAATAAATAATAAAAAAAAATTATAAATATGTACATCTTAGATTGAATTTTCAATTTTGATAGAAGTGATGTGTATTGAAAACAGAAGCCATTGAGTGCTTATCTCAAAGGAGAAAAAGCCACACAGATTAAAGCTGTAAAGAACCAGCTATAATTTGGGGTATGTTTTCTATTTATTTTTCAGGACCTCACAATTTCTCAATTCTGAGAGCTCCCCGTTTCTTTCTATGAGTTCTTGGTATTGCCTAAGATAGCAGGAATTTATCTCTGTTGCTTGCAATAAAAAACTTTGACTCTTTTCAGCAGCCTATCTTACCGGAAGTTACAGGGAAGGAAAAAAGAATGATGAAATACTGAGAAATCAAAGTGGCAGAACATTTTACTTTTGTTTCTAATTATGGAAGGAAATTGTGTTCACATAAAGTATGTGATACTGAAGAATTATACTCTTTATGGTAATGCAGCAGAGTCTGTGGAAAACACTGGTAGAAGAATTAAGCCTTAAGTGTGTGTGTGTGGGAATTGTAGCATTGACATTAAAACTGGAGAATAAAAGACAGCTATAAACTATGATGGCTACTCCTTAGGTTTTCTGAGTTGGAGAACTAAGATCCCAGTAGATATTCATTTTTGGACATGATGTAAAAGAGGTGGTGTGGCTTAAGGAAGGATTAAAAGTTTGGTGCCTGGATGGCTCAGTGTGTTAAGCCTCTGCCTTCAGCTCAGGTCATGATCTCGGGGTCCTGGGATGGAGCCCCACATTGGCTGTCTGCTCAGTAGGGAGCCTGCTTTTGCCTCTTTCTCTGCCTGCCTCTCTGCCTACTTGTAATCTCTCTCTCTGTCAAATAAACGAAATAAAAATCTTTAAAAAAAGGAATGATTGAAAGTTCTAAAAAGACTGTGTGGAGAAGCAGTAAGGAAGATACTAAAGACAAGAACCCAGACTGTTAAAGAAATTTTAGAGCCGGAAAAATTACAAATAGAGTCTTGGTTTGGGCCATAGAGCACATAATTATGTTTTGGTCCTTAACTTTATAGACACTTATTTTTTTTTTATGTTTTAAGTGTTCCAAGATTCATTGTTTATGCACCACATCCAGTCCTCCAATATGTGCCCTCAATACCCACAACCAGGCTCTCCCATTCTCCCACCCTCCTGCCCTCCAAAACCCACAGTGTGTTTCTCATAGTCGACAGTCTCTCATGCTTTGTCTCTTCCTGTGGTTTACCCTAATTCACTTTTCCTTTCCTTCTCCTAATGTCCTTCATGTTATTCCTTATGCTCCACAAGTAAGTGAAACCATATGATAATTGACTTTCTCTGCTTGACTTATTTCACTCAGCGTAATCTCTGGTTACGTCCATGTTGATACAAAAGTTCGGTATTCATCCTTTCTGATGGAGGCATAATATTCCATTGTATATAGGGACCATATCTTTATCCATTCATCTGCTGAATGACGATTGTGGCCATTGCTGCTATCATCATTGGGGTACATATGGCCGTTCTTTTCACTATATCCATATCTTGGGAATAAATACCCAGTAGTGCAATTGTAGGTTCATAGGGAAACTCTATTTTTGATTTTTTGAGGAATCTCCACATTGTTTTCTAAAGTGGCTGCACCAACTTGCATTCCCACCAAGAGTGTAAGAGGGTTCCCTTTCTCCACATCCTCTCCAACACTTGTTTCCTGTCCTGTTAATTTGGCCATTCTAACTGATGTAAGGTGGTAACTCAATGTGGTTTTGATTTGAATCTCCCTGATGGCTAATGATGATGAACATTTTTTCATGTGTCTGTTAGCCATTTGTATATCTCCTTTGGAGAAATATATGTTCATGTCTTCTGCCCATATTTTGATGTGATTATCTGTATTTGGGTGTTGAGTTTGAAGAGTTCTTTATAGATCTTAGATATCAGCCCTTTTCTGTGGTGTCATTTGTGAATATCTTCTCCCATTCTGTGGGTTGCCTCTTTGTTTTGTTGACTGTTTCCTTTGCTGTGTGGAAGATTTTATCTTGATGAAGTCCCAAAAGTTCATTTTTGTTTTTGTTTCCTGTGCCTTGGAGACATGTCTTGAAAGAAATTGCTGTGGCCCATGTCGAAGAAGTTACTGCCTATGTTCTCCTCTAGAATTTTGATAAATTCCTGCTTCACATTGAGGTCTTTCATCCATTTTGAGTTTATCTTTGTGTATGGTGTAAGAGAATGGTTGAGTTTCATTGTTCTATGCATAGCTGTCCAATTTTCCCAGCACCATGTATTGAAGAGACTGTCTTTTTTCCACTGGATATTTTTTCATGCTTTGTCAAAGATTAGTTGACCATAGAGCTGAGGATCCATATCTGGGCTCTCTGTTGTGTTCCACTGATCTATGTGTCTGTTTTTATGCCAGTACCATGGTGTCTTAGTGATCACAGCTTTGTAATATAGCTTGAAATCAGGCGATGTGATGCCACCAGCTTTGTTTTACCTTTTCAACATTTCCTTGGCAATTTGGGGGTCTTTTCTGGTTCCATACAGATTTTAGGACTGTTTGTTCCAGCACTTTGAAAAATGCCGGTGGAATTTTGATCAGGATGGCATTGAAAGTATAGATTGCTCTGGGCAGTATAGACATTTTAACAATGTTTATTCTTCTGATCCATGAGCATGGAATGTTCTTCCATCTTTTTGTGTCTTCTTCAATTTCTTTCATGAGTGTTCTATAGTTTCTCAAGTACAGATCCTTTACCCCTTTGGTTAGGTTTATTCCCAGGTATCTTATAGTTCTTGGTGCTATTGTAAATAGAACAGTACATGGACAAAAATAAGCTTTACATACTGGTCTCTGATTTTCTTTTATCGTAACTTTACTTATTTTCAATTCACTTAAATATTTGCTTTAAAGTCTATTTAAATTTCTTTTTCACAATGTTTCTGACAGTTACATTGTGTTAATTACATCTTTTGCTACAGTTCTATTACTTTTATCTACCACAAATCCAACTAGTAATTCTTAAGGTAGTTTATATCAACTGCTACACCAAAGATTCTCTTGGGATTGCAGTATTGGTATTGCTTTTCATAAGTGCTTTGGTTTTTTGGAGTAGCTTCTCTTTCTCTTGAAAAAAAAAAGGAGAAACTTGAATTTCTCAAACTATGTAAGAATCTATTTCTTGATAAACTATTTCAATGCAGAGATTTATTCATTTTTAAAAACAGATTAGTGTTTATTCTGACAATGAATATTTCCTAAAACTAATACATACCGAGCAGGATACATTACTTAAATTTATTCCATGCAAAATATATGATACTTTGTTGCGTAATGAAATAAACAATGCCTGAGTGCTTGAGTTCAGTAGTTTATTCTGCCGTTGATTTAATATTCAACTTAAGGCAAGTTGTTTTCCTGCTTTGGTAAATTTCCTAATCCATAAAATGGAATAGTAAGTCTGACTTGCCTTGGGGTTTTTCTGAATAAATACTAACAAAACTGTTTATTAAACAATTTTATATCATAATATTCATTATCAAGTAGAAGGTGTTTAGAAGCAAATGAAACCTTTGATAATCCATAGCTTGAATACTGGATATTCAGGAGAAAACCATCACTGATTCTTTTTTCTTTCCAGTGTTTTTTATAATATCTTCAATTTATTGAGCTATTTGGTATCAGTGGCTTAAGATATTAGACCAGATATTTATTATTTGCTTCAAAATACTAAATTCTCCATAGTCCCACTGCAAGGGCCATTTCAGTTTAATCAATATGCTTAAAAATAAAAATACATCTTTTAAGGGCTGACTCAACCTAAACCTAAAAAATCAGGAAAAAAATCAATACTTATTAAGCATTAAGACATAGAATATTGTAACTTAATGACTTTATGGGGAAAAATGTGGTATGATATACTATTTATATTTTCAAACAAGCCTAACAGATGTTCAGAAAGTAATTTTACAAATAAGTTTAAAAATGTATATAATCTATCTGATCCTTAAATGTTAAGCTATCTAAGTTTCTAAAAAAATTTAATTTTCTATATTTAATTCTTAGGTAGACAAGAGTTCCCATGAACAGCATTAACCATTAATATGTATACATTTAGACACCAATTAAGACCTTCTTGTTTTGATTTGGAGTTACTTTTGCTATTATCTAATATTTATATAGTTATTTTAAGGTACTAGAAAACTCAGGTTTAGTATCAGTCAACCATTTTAAAATAAAGATGTGACATTCAACCTTTTCAGGTACACATATACTTTGATATATGCATATAGTCCTGTAATCATCACAATAATCAACTCACAGAATATATCCGTCTCTCTTGAAACTTTTCTAAGGCCCCTTTGTTATCAGGGGCCTTACCTCTCCTTACCTCCTTGGCATTCAGCTTCTGGAAACCACTGATTTGTTCTCTGTCCCTAAAATTTTGCCTAAAAGAACTGAATTTTCTGAAATGTATCATTTTCCTTCTCTCTGCAGAACTTTTTTAAATTTTAAATTAAAAAAAATTTTTACATTAATTTTTTAGAGAGTGTGCACAAGTTGATGGTGTGGAGGGGCAAAGGGGGAGAGAGAATTTTTTTTTTTAAGACTTTATTTGTTTGACAGATAGAACAAATAGTCAAAGCAGCAGGCAGAGGAGCTGAGCAGGGAGCCTGATGCAGGATGTGGACTTGATCCCAGTCCCTAGGATCATGACCTGAGCCAAAGGCAGCCACTTTAGCTGACTGAGCCACTGAGGCATCCTG
Source organism: Mustela nigripes (assembly GCF_022355385.1). NCBI lineage: Eukaryota > Metazoa > Chordata > Mammalia > Carnivora > Mustelidae > Mustela > Mustela nigripes. The sequence goes on from NC_081566.1 coordinate 48,018,911, forward strand.
GAGAGAAGAAATCGTAAATGGGCTCCGTGTTCAATGCCAAGCCCAACATGGGGCTCCATCTCACAACCCTGAGATCATGATCTGAACGGAAACCAAGAGTCTGACACTTAACCAACTGAGCCACCCAGTCACCACCTCTTCAGAACTTCTTTTAACATTTCTTCCAAGGCAGAGCTATTGGTGGCAAATTTCCGGGGTTTTTTGTTTGAGAAATCTTATATTTTCCCTTTGTTTTTGAAGATTAATTTTTCTGGACACAGAATTATAGGTTGGTGGGTTTTTTTCATTCAACATGTTGAATATTTCCTTCCACTCTTGCTTCTTGTATGGTCTTTGATGAGAAGTCTAATGTAATTCTTATCTTTGTTCCTCTAAAAGTAATGTTCCTCATTCCCCTAGCTTCTTTCAAGATTTTGTTTTTATTTTTCTACAACTTGAATATATGCCTCCATGTAGTTTTTTTGGCATTTGTCTACTAGGTATTCCCTGAGATTTCTAGCTCAGTGGTTGTTGTAATTATTCTTGGTCATTATTTTCAGATATTTTTCTTTATCTGATATTTAAATCATGCATACGTTACACCTTTTGTATTTCAGAAGTTTCTGTTAGCCCATCTGCAAGCTCTGATTCTTTTCTTGGCTGTGTTCACTCTAATAAAACCCAATCAAAGGCATTCTTCATTTATGTTGGTGTTTTGATTTCTGATACTCTTTTTTCAGTTTTCTCTTTTTGTGTAAAGTCTGATTTTTTTTTTTCATTAGAGCCTTTAACATTTTAAATCACAATTATGTAAAATTCCTTATCAGGTAATGTGGAAACAAATGTCTGTCATATGTGAACCTGGTTCTGATTCTTGGTCTCATGAGACTGTGGTGGTGGTTCTTTTTTTTTTTTTTTTCCCCTAACATGCTTCATAAATCTTTATTGAAAGAACATGATGTATTGGGTAATTAGCATAAAAATGTAAAAAAATCATAAATATATCTCTTTTCTATATACTTCATCCCTCTTGCCACAACCTTGGACTATATCTTAATGTTCTCTGTTAAATACAGTTCCTGCTTCTTTCCTTACACTTGTACTGGCTAAAAATAAAAGTCTGAATCTTCAGTCTTAATAAGAAGTCCATATTTAATGGTTTTACTCAGAGGAGTATAAGTTGCAAAATGTCATTGCTCCCACTCAATATGAGAAGTTGTATCAACTAAAAATAATATAGCTTTAAACAACCTGTCAGATTTAAAAATTAAATTAAATTAAATTCTGGTAAGTAGCCAACCTTTTCAGAAGAAAAGATAACTGCTTTTATTCTGGCAGCATGCAAAAATAGACATGAACACCCTATATGGAGTTAAAGAGAATCTTACTATTGCGACTTGAAGTTTTTTTTTACGGATGCATGTGGTCTTGTGTGATGTATTACAATACCAAAGATCTCTAACCATGGAGTCAGTGTGCTGTGCTCCTCATCTCTTGTCTGGAGTCCTTCACTGCGTGGATAGTGTAGTAAACCAGAAGCTGGAGTTTGTTCGGGAGAGATGAGCTCCATTCAACATACTCTGGGCCATCAGGTGTGTTGTAGTGACTCTGCATCCTCTAGGAGTAAGATTGTGATGTAGGAAAATGGAGTGCGAGGAGAACTCACCAACAGCTAAAAAAACTGACAGGTAAGCTATAAAGAAGAGACTATTTCATAGATTGGAAAGTTACAGGTAAACTGAAAACTGTTTGGAATTTCTGAAGTCTGTGGTAATTAAAATTCTAGATTTCTTAGGGATCAATCCTGATCTCATCTTCAAAATATTTGATACCTTTAGTTCACTTGTAAGCTTATGAAAGTTGCCAGAAGGCAAAGATCCGGTTCAAATATTGAATTGGATTGAAAGAGCATTGGAAAGAAAGAGCATGCCTTCTTGCATGGGTAAATATTTCTGTTAATCTTTAAAAGAAATCAACAAACTATGGCTTATGGGGAAATTTTTAATATTGCCTATTGGCTAAGAATTGTTTTTACATAATTACGTACTAAAAATAAAGTTTTGTAAAGCTCTAACTTTGTAAAGCTCTAACTTGTAAAGCTCTAACTTTAGTGTTTATAAATATTTATTAAAATTTAGCAATTCTTATTTATTTGCATATTATCTGGGTGCTTTTGTGCTAAAATGGCTCTTCAGAAGTAGTGATGAGGACTATATGGCTTGTGGAGCCTAAAGTATCTATTATTTGATCCTTTACAGAAAGTTTTCCAAACACTAGTCACACTGTTTAATATATTATGTCTGGTTATAATATTTTGAGTATCAAGAAAATCTAAGTCTTGGGAAAGATGAGAAACAATAAAGTTTATCAAGGGACCAAGAAAAGGTACAGAAGGTTGAGATGCTTTTTATGTTAGAGACCTGGAAAAAAAAATTCTGATCTAGTTGAAAAGGTGGACAGTGATTAACACAGGGAATTCCATTAGAGTGATATTGAAATGATAAATAAAGGAATGCTAAAAGGGAAGAATGCATTATCAAAAATGGAGAATTCATTAGTTATACTAAAAGACAGAGCAGATTTTATGAAATTAATAAAAGGTCAACAGAAATGAGCCAAACTGAATCAAATATAGGAAAAACAGAAATGAAATGAAAGAGCTTTGTGGCATCTGTGGAACAATACCAGCTAGTCTAATAAGCATGTAACTAGAGTCCCAGGACAGGAGACAGTACATGGGGCAGAGAAAAATATCTGAAGTGATAACTGGCTGAGAATATTGGAAAATGGATGAAAATTTGAACCTGTGTATCCAAGAAAATATGTGAACCTAAAGCAGGATAAATACAAAGAAAACTAAACCTGAACACATCATGTCTCAATTGGTGACAACAAAGAGAGAAAATATTAAAAGTTGCCAGAGGAAATGGGCACATCACAGGCAGAACAGTGATAAGCCCAAAAGATGACTTCTAAGCAGAAATGGATGCCAGAGAACTAAGAAAGAAGTGTAATGTGTAAAACAGGGAAGGGGGGAGATCCCCTCGGTCCGGAGGTCTGTGTCCAGCTAGATGAGCGCCTGCAGAAGCCACAGAAGAGCTAACTGTCTCTTTCCACTCTCACTTTCCACTAGTGCATCCCACTCATAAACAACCAGAAGGCAGCTGGCAAGATAGCTTCGGAAATGTAGTTTTGGGATACCAGCCATTCTAAAACAAAACAGATCACAGAGGAGTGGAAATGAATCCTTAGAAAACATAGGCAAAGGCTAGAGTTGTTACCAGTCTGGGCCAGCTGAATGAGGAGTGATCCATTTACTTACTCCCTTAATGGGTTTTGCTCAGTGTTTAGTGGATGGCAGCCAAACGACACTTTGTTTTATTGTGCTGTCACTCTAGCTGTTTTCTGTTTAAAAATTTCCATTTTTTGGGAGGAGAAGCCTTGCTCCAATTTTTAGTAGTTATGTGGCTATCTGGAGTATATCTTACCTCACTTCCAGACTGGGTTAGATAGGCTTACAGGCAATGGAGGTCATAGACATCAAACTCCACTTACTTCCATGTTGGGTGATTGCCAACTGAATGAAATCATCTAAGCAATAGCACATGAATGCAGACGAAGTTTATTTTAGCTAATACTATGCTAAATACAAATGTGTAAATAGTGTAGGTAATTGTCATTCTAATCATAGTTAGGACATTAGGACATAAATTTGAAGGCCAATGAAGTGCTCTGTTTTTGAAAAAGTACACCAAAACCTTTTGATTAGTGATATTTGTTGGAGGCTTTAAATATACTCACTTCTTAATTAAAATTATTTGCTATTTCAAAAGTTGACTTCAAAGGTTTTGAAAGTAGAACTCACTGGCCTGAACATAGGAATGGCAGGAGGATAAGAGTGAAAAAGTTGTCAAGTAAAATCAAATAAAAAAAAGTTGCAAGAAATAGGCCTATCTCATTTAGAAGCTGCCTAACATTCAATAAACCTATGTAACTTTTTTCCTGAAGAAAAGTGGCCATCAAAGTTTAGGATTTAGAGGTTGAAAAACTGACCTGGCAATTTCAAATCCTGAATCTCAAGTGGTATCTGTGTAATAGCAATTTGAGAAGGTGTTACATCTGACCAGTGTTACATGTATATGCCAGCTGAAAGAATATTTTAACTCTTTGATCAACAGATCCTTGGAGTTACATAATATTCTTCAAAGTTACTCTTACTAGGCCATTTTTTTTGCAATTATATTAATCTGCACTAGGTCCTATTCCAAATACTATGCAAAGGTATAATGAGGTAAACCTGTATAGTTTAATAACCATTTAGTGACATTGTGAGATAATCCCTATTTTATAAATCAATAAAATGAGATTTACAAAGATTGTTTGGCTTTACTTGAGCTCATAATCTTCATGTTGCTTGATTTGGACTTAATTCTACGTTATGTGAACTATCAGAGAACGTCAGAATTAGATATTAAGAAATTTCACTTAGTTGGTTGGGCGGCTGCCTTCGGCGCAGGTCATGATCCCAGCGTCCTGGGATTGAGTCCCACATGGGGCTCCTTGCTCAGCAGGAAGCCTGCTTCTTCCTCTGCCTCTGCCTGCCTCTCTGTCTGCCTGTGCTCACTCTCTCTGACAAAAAACAAACAAACAAACAAACAAACTACAACAACAAAAAAAGAAATTTCATTTAAAAATTCAGTTGACGGATACTTGGGTGGCTCAGTGGGTTAAGCCGCTGCCTCCAGCTCAGGTCATGATCTCAGGGTCCTAGGGTAGAGTCCGTATCGGGCTTCTTGCTCAGCGGAGAGACTGCTTCTCTCTCTGCCTCTGCCTGCCACTCTTCCTGCTTTAGACATTACAAGATTCACTTGAAATTCAGTATACCAAAACCTGAGCTCTTTAGGCAAAGGTCAAGGTCTGGGTAAGTAAGTGACTTCCATATCTCCTTATCTTTGGAGAGTATTACAGTCAGATGCGGAGACATTAAATAAATCTCTAAAGCTGCTCTGGAATTCTTTGATACCTGAACATCTTAGGTGGGCTTAAAAAATTCTTTCGAAGTGTTTTCTCAATGTCTTGTATTTAAGTTAAAAGAGGCAGGATGAAGAAAGAGGGGCAAGAAGTTAGGATATAGATGAAAGAGCAATTGGCCACAGGAAAATAAAAACTAAAGGGTGAGGGACAGTTAAATAGGTTGGAGCCTATGTCAAGGTAGAGGGTTGATGGAGTACTAGGAAGAGTTAGCATGAAGGATGGGAGATGACGTTCAGCAAGAGATGCTTTTAACTGGGTTAGAGGATGGTTTGCACTTATGATAAGACATATGGAATGCCAGAAACATGAGTACAGGCAGAGAGATTGACAAGTATATTAGTAGATTGGAATTCAAAAATTTGAGAAGCCAGAGTATTGAAAGGATCATGTACAGAATATTTCAGTGGCCAAAAACCAAGCTATGAGTGATATTAATGGCAGTGACCCTGGAGATAAAACTTTCAAGCTGCTTGAAAGAATTGATGTATGAATCCGTAAGTGACTATAATGTAGAGGGACCCTTACCCATCACCACATATACTACCACTATGAGAAAGGTAGAAGAGAGCCGTAAAGATTCAAGGGTGATCCTCATTTGAGAGAGACCAAAAACATGAAGGGAAGCTTCAGAGAAGATTATAACAACATTTTGGTGGGACTTGGAAACTAATGGAATAAAAGAGATAATTAAGAATGTGGGAACTCGGGGCGCCTGGGTGGCTCAGTGGATTAAGCCGCTGCCTTCGGCTCAGGTCATGATCTCAGGGTCCTGGGATCGAGTCCCGCATCGGGCTCTCTGCTCAGCAGGGAGCCTGCTTCCCTCTCTCTCTCTCTCTCTCTGCCTGCCTCTCCATCTACTTGTGATTTCTCTTTGTCAAATAAATAAATAAAATCTTAAAAAAAAAAAAAAAAGAATGTGTGAACTCGATGGGAATGGACTGTTGGAGATAAAAGGTGACCATGGAGTTAGCAGACTTTTGGAGTGACCACCATTAGTAAGGTTACAGGCAGCCATGAGATTTTTGGGGGGCTCTTGAGGCATACCATGGCAAGGAGGTGGTGGTAAGTTTTTAGAAGAGGAATTGGGATATCAAGGGTCTTCTTTTCATAATGGTCTATATAGAAGTGGAAATTTTGCTCTGAGGAATTTGAACTGAAATTTTTTCCCAGGTGATTCAGAATTGTGAGACAAAGGATGTAAACTAAGAAATAGACTTTGCAGTAGAAAAATATCACTTCATCTAATTATAAAGTACTCACTAAGTATATCTTTATGATATAAATTCAAATGGTGTGAACTGGATATAATAAATATACAAAGGATACAAACATTTTGTAAACAAACAAATACATTTATAATTTTAAAGAAAGCATATTTGCAAATGCATATATGTTTAAGTTCTGTTGAAATATAATTTAAATCTCATACAAATCATTCACTTAGAGGGTATAATTTAATGGCTTCTTTCAGTTAACATAATGATTTCAAGGTTTATTCATATTATAACAGGTATAAGTACTTCATTCCTTTTTTTACTGTTGTGTAATTATTATATAGTTATGCCACATAATTATCCATTCATAAGTCTACAGACATTTGGTTTGTTTTTTTCAGTTTTGTTATTGTGAATAATGTTGCTATTAAAAACTTCTCAAATTTTTGTGTGGATGTTCTCATATCTCTTGGATTTATACCTAGGAGTGGAATTGCTGTGTCATTTGATTTACTCTGTTTAATCATTTGAGAAACTTCCAAACTCTACCAGTGTTTTCATGTGAAAACATGAAACCAGTAAATTCATGTGCTTATTATCATTCATATATCTTCCATGTATAAATGTTTATTCAGGTTATTTGACCATTTTAATTTTTAAACTTTTAATAGTTTTTTATTGAAATACGATTAACATACAGTATTACCTTAGTTTCAGGTATACAACATGGTGATTCTATATATATGTGTATGTGTGTATATATGTATATATATGAATATATATGTGTATGTATATGTACACTCAGATATATATAGAACAAAGTAATCACAGTAAGTCTAGTTTTCATGTCATCTTAAAAAGTTTTTGTAATAATAGTGGCTATCTTCCCTATGATGTATATTATATCCCCATGTTTTATTTATTTTATAACTGGAAAATTGTAGCTATTAATCCCCTTCACCTATATTGTTCATCCCCACACTGCCATCCCCTCTGGCAATCATCAATTCTCCATACCTGAGTCTTTTTTTTTAAGAGCATGAGTGCAATGGGGCATGAGGTAAGTATAGAGGGAGAGGGTGAGAATCTTTTTTTAAATGGGTTATTTTATTAGTAATAAAATATCTGGTACTTGGACATTATACTTATGTATACTAGAAATCAAGAGAAAAAATTTTAAGACATTATATTTCAACATGTTTTTTTGTTCTTTTTTTTAAATTTTAGGTAGTTTAATATAGAGGGTGATATTGGTTTCTGGACATAGAATTCAGTGATTTTTACATTACATACATTATACATATTACATCATTACATACAACACCCAGTGCTCATCATAACATGTGTCTTCCTTCCATTCCCCATCCACTTCTGTACATCAACCCTCAGTTCTCTATTGTTAAGTGTCTCTTATGGCTTGTTTCTCTTGTTCTTTTTTTTCCTCCCCACCTCCTTCCTATATGTTCATCTATTTTCTTTCTTAAATTCCACATATGAGTGAGATGATACAGTATGTGTCTTTCTCTGACTTATTTCACTTAGCAAAATACACTCTAGCTCCATCCATAAATTTTCAAATGGCAAAATCTCATTGTTTTAGATGGCTGCATAATATTCCATTTTGTACATATGCCACCTCTTCTTTATCCATTTATCAATTGATAGGCATTTGGGCTTTCTCCATAATTTGGCTATTGCTGATAATGCTGCTATAAATATCAGAGTGCATATATCTCTTCAAATCTGTGTTTTTGTATCCTTTGGGTAACTAGTAGTGCAATTGCTGGATTGTAGTTCTATTTTTAACATTTTGAGGTACCTACATACTATCCTCAAAGTGGTTACACCAGTTTGCATTCCCACCAGCAGTGAAGAGGAGGCACCCTCTTGCATCCTCACCAAAACCTGTTGTTTCTTGTTAATGTTAGCCCTCTTGACAGGTATGAGATAGTGTCTCTTCATGGTTTTGATTTGTATTTCCTTGATTATGAGTGATGTTGGGCATCTTTTCATGTGTCTCTTAGCCATCTGAATGTCTTGCTTGGAAAAGCATCTATTCATGTCTTCTTCCCATTTCTTAACTGGGTTATTTGGTTTTTGGGTGTTGAGTTTGTAAGTTCTTTATAGATTTTGGATATTAATCCTTTATCAGAAATGTTTATTGCAGATATCTTCTCCCATTCCATAGGGTGTCTTTTAGTATTTTTGATTGTTTCCTTTATTGTGCAGAAGGCTTTCATCTTGATGAAGTCCCAGTAGTGGCTCAATATTCACAAATCAACATGATACACCATTAATAAAGGATAAGAACTGTACAATCCTGTCAATAGATACAGAAAATGCATTTGACGAAATACAGCATTCATTCTTGATAAAAAATCCTCATCAAAGTAGGGATAGAGTGAACATACCTCAGTATTCTAAAGGGCATGTATGAAAGACCCATAGCTAATATCATCCTCAATGGAGAAAAACTAAGAGCCTTTCCCCTATGGTCAGGGATAAGACCTGTTCAGTCTCACCATTACTATTTAACATAGTACTGGAGCGACTTCAGCAATCAGACAAAAATAAAAGGGCTTTCAATTCAGCAAGGAACAAGTCAAACTTTCCCAATTTGCAGAAAACATGATTCTCTATGTAGCAAACCCAAAAGACTCCACCAAAAAATTGCTAGAACTGCTACATGAATTCAGCAAAGTTGCAGGATATAAAATTAATGTGCAGAAATCCGTTACATTTCTATGCATCAATAATGAAGAGGTAGAAAAAGAAATCAAGAAATTGATCCCATTTGCAATTTTCCAAAAAAAAGTAAGTTACATAGGAATAAATCCAACTAAAGAAGTAAAAGATTGATATTTTGAAAACTATAGAATACTTATGAAAGAATGTTCTTTGCTTTCATATCCTGGCTATTATAAATAATTCATTTATAAACATAAAGGCACATATGTCTCTTGAAATAAGTGTTTTCATTGTCTTCAGATAGATAGCTAGAATTAGAAATGCACAATCTTGGGGCACCTGGGTGGCTCAGTGGGTTAAGCCTCTGACTTCGGCTCAGGTCATGATCTCAGGGTTCTGGGATCCAGCGCATGTCGGGCTCTCTGCTCAGCAGGGAGCCTGCTTCCTCCTCTCTCTTTGTCTGCCTCTGTGCCTACTTGTGATCTCTATCTGTCAAATAAATAAATAAAATCTTAAAAAAAAAGAAAAGAAATGCACAGTCTTATGGTAGTTCTATTTCTAATGGTCAAAAGAACCTCCATACTCTTTTCCATAGTGGCTGCAGCAATATCTATTTTCACTGACAGTGCACAGGGGTTCCCTTTTCTCCATTTCCTTGATGACACTTGTTTCTTCTCTTTTTGGTAATAGCCATTCTGAGAGGTGTAAGGTCATATCTCATGGTTTTGACTTGTATTTCAGTGATGGTTAGTGATGAATATGGTTTCATGTACTTATTGGGCATTTGTATATCGTTTTTGGAAAAATGTCTGTTCAGGAGCTCCATTTTTTTAAGGGATTTTTTGTTGTTGTTAGGGTAAGAGTCTTTATATATTTTGTATGATAATCCCTTACCAGATACATCATTTGCAACAATTTTCTCCATTCAGTAGATTGCCTTTTATTTTATTGGTTTATTTTGCTATACAAAAGACTTTAGTTTGGGGTGCCTGGGTGGCTCAGTGGGTTAAAGCCTCTGCCTTCAGCTCAGGTCATGATCCCAGGGTCCTGGGATCAAGCCCCACATCAGGATCTCTGCTCAGCAGGGAGCCTGCTTCCTCCTCTCTCTCTCTGCCTCTGCCTACTTATGATCTCTGTCTGTCAAATAAATAATAAAATCTTTAAAAAAAAAGACTTTAGTTTGATGTAATTCCATTTATTTTTGCTTTATTATCCTCGCTTAAGCAACATATCCAAAAAAATATTGCTAAGACTGATATCACAGAGCCTACTGCCTATGTTTTCTTCTGGGAATTCTATGACATGTGGTCTTACATTTACGTTTTTACTTTATTTTGAGTTTATTTTGGTATATGGTTTAAGAAAATGATCAAATTTCATTCTTTTGCATGTGGTTGCTTAGTATAATACATCTTTTTATATCCTAGATAGATAGATTGTTTATCAGATAAATGATTTGCAAAATTTTTCTCCCATTGTATGAATTATCTTTTCACTATGTTTATAATCTCTTTTAATATCTAAATTTTAATTTTTATATTTTGTTCTTGCTTGAGATTTTGGTATAATATCTAAGCAACTATTGCCTAATCTAAGAAAATGAAAATCTACACTTAAAAGTTTTTCTAAGAATTTTATACTTTTAACATTTAGATTTAGATTATTGAGTTAATTTTTCTATATAATGTGAAACAAGAGTTCAGTTTCATACTTTGCATATAGATAACCAACTTTTGCTGCCCCACTTTTTGAAAAAAATATTCTTTCCATATTTAATTCTTTGGGCATAAAAATAGCTGGAACAATGTTTTAAGATGTGTCTTAAACATATTAAGATATTTGTAGAGATATTTGTGAAACTAAAACATTATGGCAAAATAATGTGGCAATATAAAAGAGTCAATATCATGATGGTTTCAGTTCTACCTAAATTGTTCTCTCTAAATTATTGTTTCTTATTTTTCTTTTTTTAAAAAAGATTTTATTTATTTGACAGAAAGATCACAGTAGGCAGAGAGGCAGGCAGAGAGAGAGGAGGAAGCAGGTTCCCTCCTGAGCAGAGAGCCCGATGCGGGGATCAATTCCAGGACCCTGGGATCATGACCTGAGCCGAAGGCAGAGGCTTAACCCACTGAGCCACCCAGGTGCCGCTGTTTATTATTTTTCCAATCAAAATCTTAGGATACCTGTTTTCAGCAAAATTATTGTCTAGCTATCTTTAAAAATTTTTGTAATTTTAATGTGGAAAATCAAGGAATAAGAAGACCCAAGTCACTTATAAGAAAATAGAAAAGGGGAGGAGTCAAGATGGCGGAGAAGTAGCAGGCTGAGACTGCTTCAGCTAGCCGGAGATCAGCTAGATAGCTTATCTAAAGATTGCAAACACCTGAAAATCCATCGGCAGATCGAAGAGAAGAAGAACAGCAATTCTGGAAACAGAAAATCAACCACTTTCTGAAAGGTAGGACCGGCGGAGAAGTGAATCCAAAGCGACGGGAAGATAGACCCCGGGGGGAGGGGCCGGCTCCCGGCAAGCAGCGGAGCAACCGCGCACAAAATCAGGACTTTTAAAAGTCTGTTCCGCTGAGGGACATCGCTCCAGAGGCTAAACCGGGGCGAAGCCCACGCGGGGTCAGCGTGGCCTCGGGTCCCGCAGGGTCACAGAAGGATCGGGGGTGTCTGAGTGTCGCAGAGCTTGCGGGTATTGGAACGGGAAAGCCGGCTACAGAGACAGAGCCGACAGTAAGCTCGCAGCTGGGGGTGACCTTGAACCGGTCGCAGGCTCGGTGAGCTCGGAGCGCGGCCGGAGGTCAGGCAGACGGGAGTAACTGGGCGCTGTTCTCTGAGCGCGCACTGAGGAGTGCGGCCCTGGGCTCTCGGCTCCTCCGGGCCGGAGACCAGGAGGCCGCCATTTGTATTCCCGTCCTCTGGAACTCTACGGAAAGCGCTCAGGGAACAAAAGCTCCTGAAAGCAAACCCGAGCGGATTACTCACCCCGGCCCCGGGTAAGGGCGGTGTAATTCCGCCTGGGGCAAAGACACTTGAGAATCACTACAACAGGCCCCTCCCCCAGAAGATCAACAAGAAATCCAGCCGAGACCAAGTTCACCTACCAAGGAGTGCGGTTTCAATACCAAGGAGAGCAGCAGAATTCCAGAGGAGGAGAAAGCCAAGCACGGAACTCATGGCTTTTTTCCTGTGATTTTTTTTAGTCTTGCAGTTAATTTAATTTTTTCTTTTTCATTTTTT
>NC_081566.1:48031174-48086899 GCF_022355385.1 Mustela nigripes
TCACGATTTTGGATCTCTTCTAATTTGGTTAAAGCATATTTTCCTGGGGTTGTTGCCACCCTTTTAGTATTTTACTTGCCCCTTCATTTACTCTTATCTGGACAAAATGACAAGACGTAAAAATTCAACACAAAAAAAAGAACAAGAGGCAGTACCGAAGGCTAGGGACCTAATCAATACAGACATTGGTAATATGTCAGATCTAGAGTTCAGAATGACAATTCTCAAGGTTCTAGCCGGGCTCGAAAAAGGCATGGAAGATATTAGAGAAACCCTCTCGAGAGATATAAAAGCCCTTTCTGGAGAAATAAAAGAACTAAAATCTAACCAAGGTGAAATCAAAAAAGCTATTAATGAGGTGCAATCAAAAATGGAGGCTCTCACTGCTAGGATAAATGAGGCAGAAGAAAGAATTAGTGATATAGAAGACCAAATGACAGAGAATAAAGAAGCTGATCAAAAGAGGGACAAACAGCTACTGGACCACGAGGGGAGAATTCGAGAAATAAGTGACACCATAAGACGAAACAACATTAGAATAATTGGGATTCCAGAAGAAGAAGAAAGTGAGAGGGGAGCAGAAGGTATACTGGAGAGAATTATTGGGGAGAATTTCCCCAATATGGCAAAGGGAACGAGCATCAAAATTCAGGAGGTTCAGAGAATGCCCCTCAAAATCAATAAGAATAGGCCCACACCCCGTCACCTAATAGTAAAATTTACAAGTCTCAATGACAAAGAGAAAATCCTGAAAGCAGCCCGGGAAAAGAAGTCTGTAACATACAATGGTAAAAATATTAGATTGGCAGCTGACTTATCCACAGAGACCTGGCAGGCCAGAAAGAGCTGGCATGATATTTTCAGAGCACTAAACGAGAAAAACATGCAGCCAAGAATACTATATCCAGCTAGGCTATCATTGAAAATAGAAGGAGAGATTAAAAGCTTCCAGGACAAACAACAACTGAAAGAATTTGCAAATACCAAACCAGCTCTACAGGAAATATTGAAAGGGGTCCTCTAAGCAAAGAGAGAGCCTACAAGTGGTAGATCAGAAAGGAACAGAGACCATATACAGTAACAGTCACCTTACAGGCAATACAATGGCACTAAATTCATATCTCTCAATAGTTACCCTGAATGTGAATGGGCTAAATGCCCCCGTCAAAAGACACAGGGTATCAGAATGGATAAAAAAACAAAACCCATCTATATGTTGCCTCCAAGAAACACATTTTAAGCCCGAAGACACCTCCAGATTTAAAGTGAGGGGGTGGAAAAGAATTTACCATGCTAATGGACATCAGAAGAAAGCAGGAGTGGCAATCCTTATATCAGATCAATTAGATTTTAAGCCAAAGACTATAATAAGAGATGAGGAAGGACACTATATCATACTCAAAGGGTCTGTCCAACAAGAAGATTTAACAATTTTAAATATCTATGCCCCCAATGTGGGAGCAGCCAACTATATAAACCAATTAATAACAAAATCAAAGAAACACATCCACAATAATACAATGATAGTAGGGGACTTTAACACTCCCCTCACTGAAATGGACAGATCATCCAAGCAAAAGATCAGCAAGGATATAAAGGCCTTAAATGACACACTGGACCAGATGGACATCACAGATATATTCAGAATATTTCATCCCAAAGCAACAGAATACACATTCTTCTCTAGTGCACATGGAACATTCTCCAGAATAGATCACATCCTCGGTCCTAAATCAGGACTCAACCGGTATCAAAAGATTGGGATCATTCCCTGCATATTTTCAGACCACAATGCTCTAAAGCTAGAACTCAACCACAAAAGGAAGTTTGGAAAGAACCCAAATACATGGAGACTAAACAGTATCCTTCTAAAGAATGAATGGGTCAACCGGGAAATTAAAGAAGAATTGAAAAAAATCATGGAAACAAATGATAATGAAAACACAACGGTTCAAAATCTGTGGGACACAACAAAGGCAGTCCTGAGAGGAAAATATATAGCGGTACAAGCCTTTCTCAAGAAACAAGAAAGGTCTCAGGTACACAACCTAACCCTACACCTAAAGGAGCTGGAGAAAGAACAAGAAAGAAACCCTAAGCCCAGCAGGAGAAGAGAAATCATAAAGATCAGAGCAGAAATCAATGAAATAGAAACCAAAAAAACAATAGAACAAATCAACGAAACTAGGAGCTGGTTCTTTGAAAGAATTAATAAAATTGATAAACCCCTGGCCCGACTTATCAAAAGGAAAAGAGAAAGGACCCAAATAAATAAAATCATGAATGAAAGAGGAGAGATCACAACTAACACCAAAGAAATACAAACTATTCTAAGAACATACTATGAGCAACTCTACGGCAATAAATTTGACAATCTGGAAGAAATGGATGCATTCCTAGAAACATATAAACTACCACAACTGAGCCAGGAAGAAATAGAAAGCCTGAACAGACCCATAACCAGTAAGGAGATTGAAACAGTCATTAAAAATCTCCAAACAAACAAAAGCCCAGGGCCAGACGGCTTCCCGGGGGAATTCTACCAAACATTTAAAGAAGAACTAATTCCTATTCTCCTGAAACTGTTCCAAAAAATAGAAATGGAAGGAAAACTTCCAAACTCATTTTATGAGGCCAGCATCACCTTGATCCCCAAACCAGACAAGGATCCCACCAAAAAAGAGAGCTATAGACCGATATCCTTGATGAACACAGATGCGAAAATACTCAACAAAATACTAGCCAATAGGATTCAACAGTACATTAAAAAGATTATTCACCACGACCAAGTGGGATTTATTCCAGGGCTGCAAGGTTGGTTCAACATCCGCAAATCAGTCAATGTGATACAACACATAATAAAAGTAAGAACAAGAACCATATGATACTCTCAATAGATGCTGAAAAAGCATTTGACAAAGTACAACATCCCTTCCTGATCAAAACTCTTCAAAGTGTAGGGATAGAGGGCACATACCTCAATATCATCAAAGCCATCTATGAAAAACCCACCGCAAATATATTCTCAATGGAGAAAAACTGAAAGCTTTTCCGCTAAGGTCAGGAACACGGCAGGGATGTCCATTATCACCACTGCTATTCAACATCGTACTAGAGGTCCTAGCCTCAGCAATCAGACAACAAAAGGAAATTAAAGGCATCCAAATCGGCAAAGAAGAAGTCAAATTATCACTCTTCGCAGATGATATGATACTATATGTGGAAAACCCAAAAGACTGCACTCCAAAACTGCTAGAACTTATACAGGAATTCAGTAAAGTGTCAGGATATAAAATCAATGCACAGAAATCAGTTGCATTTCTCTACACCAACAGCAAGACAGAAGAAAGAGATATTAAGGAGTCAATCCCATTTACAATTGCATCCAAAACCATAAGATACCTAGGAATAAACCTAACCAAAGAGACACAGAATCTATACTCAGAAAACTATAAAGTACTCATGAAAGAAATTGAGGAAGACACAAAGAAATGGAAAAATGTTCCATGCTCCTGGATTGGAAGAATAAATATTGTGAAAATGTCTATGCTACCTAAAGCAATCTACACATTTAATGCAATTCCTATCAAAGTACCATCCATCTTTTTCAAAGAAATGGAACAAATAATTCTAAAATTTATATGGAACCAGAAAAGACCTCGAATAGCCAAAGGGATATTGAAAAAGAAAGCCAACGTTGGTGGCATCACAATTCCGGACTTCAAGCTCTATTACAAAGCTGTCATCATCAAGACAGCATGGTACTGGCACAAAAACAGACACATAGATCAATGGAACAGAATAGAGAGCCCAGAAATAGACCCTCAAATCTATGGTCAACTAATCTTCGACAAAGCAGGAAAGAATGTCCAATGGAAAAAAGACAGCCTTTTCAATAAATGGTGCTGGGAAAATTGGACAGCCACATGCAGAAAAATGAAATTGGACCATTTCCTTACACCACACACAAAAATAGACTCAAAATGGATGAAGGACCTCAATGTACGAAAGGAATCCATCAAAATCCTTGAGGAGAACACGGGCAGCAACCTCTTCGACCTCTGCCGCAGCAACATCTTCCTAGGAACAACGCAAAAGGCAAGGGAAGCAAGGGCAAAAATGAACTATTGGGATTTCATCAAGATCAAAAGCTTTTGCACAGCAAAGGAAACAGTTAACAAAATCAAAAGACAACTGACAGAATGGGAGAAGATATTTGCAAACGACATATCAGATAAAGGACTAGTGTCCAGAATCTATAAAGAACTTAGCAAACTCAACACCCAAAGAACAAATAATCCAATCAAGAAATGGGCAGAGGACATGAACAGACATTTCTGCAAAGAAGACATCCAGATGGCCAACAGACACATGAAAAAGTGCTCCATATCACTCGGCATCAGGGAAATACAAATCAAAACCACAATGAGATATCACCTCACACCAGTCAGAATGGCTAAAATCAACAAGTCAGGAAATGACAGATGCTGGCGAGGATGCGGAGAAAGGGGAACCCTCCTACACTGTTGGTGGGAATGCAAGCTGGTGCAGCCACTCTGGAAAACAGCATGGAGGTTCCTCAAAATGTTGAAAATAGAACTGCCCTATGACCCAGCAATTGCACTATTGGGTATTTACCCTAAAGATACAAATGTAGTGATCCAAAGGGACACATGCACCCGAATGTTTATAGCAGCAATGTCCACAATAGCCAAACTATGGAAAGAACCTAGATGTCCATCAACAGATGAATGGATCAAGAAGATGTGGTATATATACACAATGGAATACTATGCAGCCATCAAAAGAAATGAAATCTTGCCATTTGCAACAACATGGATGGAACTAGAGCGTATCATGCTTAGCGAAATAAGTCAAGCAGAGAAAGACAACTATCATATGATCTCCCTGATATGAGGAAGTGGTGATGCAACATGGAGGCTTAAGTGGGTAGAAGAATAAATGAAACAAGATGGGATTGGGAGGGAGACAAACCATAAGTGACTCTTAATCTCAGAAAACAAACTGAGGGTTGCCGGGGGGAGGGGGTTTGGGAGAAGGGGGTGGGATTATGGACATTGGGGAGGGTATGTGATTTGGTGAGTGCTGTGAAGTGTGTAAACCTGGTGATTCACAGACCTGTACCCCTGGGGATAAAAATATATGTTTATAAAAAATAAAAAATTAAAAAAAAAAAATTAAAAAAAAAAAAAGAAAATAGAAAAGGGAGTAATTATATTATCAGATATTCTTATTATAAAATTATAGAAATTAGTGATACAAGTACATGATAAATGGGACAAAGTAGAAATCTATAAACAGGTCTCTATCTCAATAGAGTATCACAGTAATAGCAATGTAGATCATTGGGGAACAAGTTGACTAATCAAAAAAATGTATTGAAATATTCAAAAATGGCAGGCTATATATTTAACAATACTATAAGACTTTTCATCTTGTATGCAAAAGTCAGTTCTCTATTAACTTTTTAAATGGAAAAGACAATTCTTGAAAATTATTAGATGATACAGGAGAATAAATGAATTAGAGTTGGTGTTATTAAATCAGAAAAAATACCATTCATAAAAGAAAAACTTCAAAATATTAAATATTTGGACATCTCTTTGTCAAGACACCAAAATGAAATGAAAATGGGAATCAAAATTTCAAGAAATATTTTTGTCATCTACATAACTGACTTTGTCATCTACATGACTATACAAAAATAGAGATCAAAAAAGAGAAATATCAAATGAGAGAGGTGACAAAATTTCTCATAATCATAAATATATCGCATAAGCTACGTACAAAAATAAGACCTAAATAAGCACACCAAAATAACTTTGTAAACAAATTCCAAAAACATTAAGAATTTTACAATACCAATTGTTGGCAAAAATATGGACCAATGAAAACTCTTAAACTTTGCTTGTTAGAGTGTATTTTGCATAATCAATTTTGAAAATTTGGGACTATCTATAGAACTATGTGTTTATCCTACTACCAAACAAATAATCTCATTACAGTAGAGAAAGCTTTGATGATTATAAATTTTATTAAGCATGTTACCAACAACATTTTTTATAATAGTAAATAAGCTAGAAATAAATATCCATCAATAGGAGACTATTTTGGTATAGTCACAGAAAGGAATATCTTACAGAAACAGAAATGAATTAGCCCTAGTTGGTTGTGGCATGAATGAATCTCAGAATCAGAATACTGAATGGAAAATACAAGTTTCTCAAGATTACATACATTAATACTATTTTAGTAATATCCAATTTTATTGTACATATATATATATGTATATATATATTTTTAATTTTATTTGACAGACATTACACAAAGAGGAGGGGATGGTGGCAGAGGGAGAAGCAGACTCCCCACTGAGCAGGGAGCCTGATGCTGAGCTCCATCGCAGGACTCTGGGATCATGACCTGAGCCGAAGGCAGCTGCTTAACCAACTGAGCCACCCAGACACCCCAATAATACACAATTTTAAGCAAAAGACACAAATAACTAAATTATTTTCCAGAGATGAGAGAATAATAAATCTAAAATTCAGAGAAATGGCAACCTCAGAGGAAGAAAATCAGGTAGCAAAGAAGTACATACCTAGTACATTGGCAGATGTAAATGTTATGAGTGTTCTACTTGTTAAATCACATATTAGATGCATAAATATTCATGAAACTATAATACTGTATTAAATATGTTCTTTATTAACATATAATTAATATTCACTTTAATTTTATTTTCTTGGAAACTTTGCTTATTGGATGGGGAACCTTTGGGATATTATGTTGTTCATAACAATAAAGTAGAAATTGTCAAAGGGTATGTCCTTGAATTAGAATCCACTTATTGGTTTATTTATTTATTTTTGTATAAGATTTTATTTATTTATTTGACAGAGAGATACACAGTGAGAGAAGGAACACAAGCAGGGGGTGGGTGGGAGAGGGAGAAGGAGGCTTCCTGCCAACCAGGGAGCCCGATGTGAGGCTTGATCCCAGGACTCTGGGATCATGACCTGAGCCGAAGGTAGACACTTAATGACTGAGCCACCCAGGTGTCCCTAGAATCCACTTACTGGTTTAGAAGTTGATTCTGATTTAGTAACAACATAAAATGTTTATTAAATACTAAAAGTTTATACAGTTGAGTAATTTTGAAGCATGCATTAATGTAATGTGTTTATTTATTTTTTTTTGTAATGTGTTTATATTATTGTTTATTCCTATTAGAGGAGATCTATTTGTATAGCTTAATTTCAGAACCTTTGAGAGACCTAGGCTCCTTTTTCCTAGAATCAACAATTGTGCATCACAAAAATTCTGTTAGTACTGAGTAAATACTTGCCAAATTTTGGTAATACAAACATTATTTAAAGCAAACTTGGAGCATTCATTTTTAACCCATGGGAATTAATATTTATGAGTTTCTTGAGATTTTAGAGGTTGAATATTTCACATCAATCCTTTTATTAAAGCAAGCTTAATCAAGGGTTGATTTCTAATCAAGTTTCCAATCAAGAACAGAACAGATCTCCTCTCATAGCTGGTCTTTTATCTACTTGAGTCTAAGGAAAATGGGGCCCAGTTGTTAATTTTGACTTTTATTCAGAGACTCAGGACCATCAGTACCCAAAGAGAGACCTCAGCTAAGCTGTACTGACTGCTGTACTGACTGCTGACTCAGCACAACTGGGAAATAAAAAATGGGTTGCATTAAGACACTAAGATTGTGGAAATACTGTTCCATAGCACTCGTAAGCTAACACTTTCTAGGTGTGAATTCTAGGTTGGCTACTATCTAGTTACATAGTTTTTATGTTAAAACTGTGTCCCATGAAAAGCATATATTATTAATTATTTATTGTGTAGAATAAATGAGTTAAGGTATATTGAATTGCATATTACATGTCATTTGGTAGATGCTAGATAAACACTAGCAAACCTTTCACTTTCACTCTTATTAAATTTTTTATTAATGTGTGTGTCTTAAGAATGAATGTGCCCCCAGATGCGTCTCATCCAAGAAAACCATGTGGCTAATAAAAATAACACAATGGGCTTGATTTTGAAAGAAGCCTGTACTGTATACTCTCCATATGATCTGGTATAAAACATTAGCAAAGCATACTGTACAGGGCTCACATTGAATTCTGACAACCAGATGTAAGATAAATATATTTCTAAAATTGTTAGAATACTTTAAAAGGTGTCAAGTTTTATTTTGCCTGAAGGTACCATAAGCTTTTTTTTTTACGTTTTTAAAATTTTTTAAATTTTGTTAATATTAGGGAAAAGGCCAGTAAACTATGGTATATACACATACAACTATAGTCTCAAAATGAAAAATATGCATTCTTGAAACAGAGAAAAATGAGTGAATCAAGCTTTAATGAATACATTTGTAGAAATTTTTCTTAGTGATATGTGTAGCTAGGTAAGAAAACACATATGTTTTAATAGGTAGTGGTTTTTCAACTCACTGAATAGTCTTTATCTTTTTTCATATGTCAAGATATCCAACATAGCTACGCTGTATGGTGATGAGGCAAGATGTTAAGTATTAATAAGGTGATAAGTAATTTTATTGTAAGCATTTTTTATGTACAAGTGCAGATGTTTAAAAAAACCCACTCTTCTCAATTTATGGATGTTTCAGTCTTGAAATAACACTATTATGGGATAATATGTTCCATAAGTTGTCATAGAATGTCATCTTCATATATATATGTATTTTTTGATATATATATGGTGTTGGTTTTGGCTTTAGCTTAGTAGGTGTGTTTGGGGAGGGTGGGTTGCTTTCCTTTTTATTTAGAGCCAAAGGTCAAGAAGAATGGAAATATGTTAGAATATATTTGAAGAATGAAGAATGGAAATAATACTTAATTTTAACCGATAAAGATGAAATGGATGAGGAATAAATCAGCTTATATATAAGAAAGATGAATTGTAAAGAAATTAGTAAAACATGATTTTTCTAATTCCAAGTTTTCAAAAGTAATATTTGTAAGTAGTTTTTAATGTAAATTGGAGATACTATCTATAACACTTCACTGTGTATGTGTGTGTGTGTGTGTGTGTGTATTTTGCCCTATTAATGCAATTTTAATTCTGGAAACTAGAGAAACTTCCAGGAGTCTTAGAACCAAATAACTTGGACATTGTATTAATGTTAAAATTTGGAAACCATGAAAAAATTTGGTAATATCTTAACTATATGCCATTAATTTTTAAAATCTATAATGAACACATGTCTTAATTTAAGGCTCACTACTTGTGATGAAATTTGAAGGTCATTATAGTTCTTTATATAGATGTTTTAATAGCAAAGGATATTAGGAAGAGAAGACAATGCTCATTTTACTGGACTTTTAAAATTCTGTCAGAGCATTTTTGACCTTTTAGTTACTGATTAATGTTCAATATGTTGATTTGATTGATCAGCTAAACAGTTTTGTTTAAGTTGTTACTTAAAACAGTTTTCTGCTTCATGTTATTTCTTTTAGTCAGAAACAAAATGTGCAATTTAAAATATTAGCTTGATATTTTTAACAATAATGATGAATATGATGTATTTATAAATATATTAACCTCTTAAGATGAGGTAGTACAATGAAGAAGAGCTAGAATACCATTATTTAGCTTGAGAGGTGACATAAGCTAAGTCATGTAAAATCACTAGCTATCAAGTTGGTCTACTGTTTCAACATTTTCTCTGTCAAATTTATGTGACAGGTACGTACTTTTATGGATAAAATCCTATAAACATTTGTATCTGGCATGCTATGAAAACAACATAAATTTACTTTCCACTACTTTTAGTATACAGCATAGCAGGAAACAGCAACTTAAATATGGGTATTAATTTTACACATCACTAAAGCAGTGAAACTTTCAATAAATTTAAGATGCAAAATATCAGCAGACACCCATTCTGTCTTTTATTGGCATTCTTTCCTTTTCTAGAGCACTTACAGACATCATAATAGTAAATCTATAATACCACAATATTGTTAGGAAGAAAAGTTTATTTAAAAAATAATTCAGAAGCTACAGTCTACAGTCTGTGAAATTTTACTGAGAAAATCTGTGTTCTCGCAAATTGCTTTGCTCTTAGTCTTTATGTTCATTTATTTCCATAAGATATGTTTAAATTCAGCAAAATAATTTCTTTCTTTATAATTTATTATAGCTACCTAGGATTAATTGGATTTCATCTATAAATCACTCTTCATTATTTGCCACATACTTAGAACAAGACACTATGTTTGACTTTTGGATGGATTGCCACTGACATCAAGTGGTATAAGTTTTCATATAGAAACGAAATATGAAGTTCATAAAATCTAAAGGGAATGGTGTTGTAACTGTCATAAGTAAATAGGATGTGTAATAGTGTAAGAAGACAAGTTACTGTGCATGATATAGTCAAAGAGGAAATGGGTAGATTGTGAAGCAAACACTGTTTCTCTAGGAATTCTCTAGGGATGAGCATGTGAATAATTGTGATTAGGTTCTTACAGCAGATAAATATTTTTCTTTTGGTGGGGGTGAGGAGAAAAAAGTGAAGGGTAGGTCAATAGAGATGAAGCCACATTTATTCTACATCTAGAAAAGACTTTTTGCCTCAGATACTTCTCATTGTTACATAGAGGATATATGTTATTTTTAAAACTGTTAGAATAATTTTTGAAGTTAACATTAAAAGGCACAATTTGAAAAGGGCATGGAATTAAATGATGAGTTAATGCAGCTTCATGATGACAGATGGCGTGTGCATTCAGTACAGGCTTTAATGGTATCTAATAGCAGTCCACCACAACTAGAGTTTAAGTTGTCAGAACCTCACAGGAAAAACAGATGTTTTGTTGGTTTCATAATCCCAGCCTATTATACATTTGGAACAGTTATAGCTAATGGCTTTTTATTCATGTTCCCTCTCTGACATCCAAATAGGATGTTTTTTGCTTATATAGCAAAGCACATAGATGAAGAAAAATAGCATGACTTGATCTGTTTCACTCTTGTAACCAAAAAATACTTTACTCTTAGATTTATTATAACTATAAATTCTGAAGTAGTAAATGTTGGCGGTATGCCCAATTAAATATTGGTTGCTTATGTAAAGTTGGAAATAAAAGATCTACATATTTTATACATAATTTGTTCAAATAAATCATTATTTGGAGTAATTTCTGTAAATTTTTTACATTTAACTATAGAAATGCTCAGTAATTTCTGTATATCTTAACCTTGCTACATTCTATATAATACATATATATACATATATATATATATTCAATATTATAATTTAGTTGGAGTATCAGTGTAGTAACATATTGATAATAGAAAATTTCTGGGGTGCCTAGGTGGATCAGTTGGTTAAGCATCAGACTTGAGCTCAGATCAAGATCTCAGGGTCCTGGCATCCAGCCCATTGGGAAGTCTGGTTTGTCCCTCCGCCCCTTCCCGTGGTTGTGTGTACTGTCTCTCAAGTAAATAAAAATCTTTAAAAAGTAAACCTGGTAATTCACAGACCTGTACCCCTGGGGATAAAAATATATGTTTATAAAAAATAAAAAATTAAAAAAAAAATTTTCCTAAGTACTACGTAAATATAAGTTTTAGCATTGTGTGAATCAATGGAGATAAAATAACATAGGTGGCAGTAAAACATCACAATTGTGTGTTAAAGCAGTATAGAAGATCAGAAAGGAGGAAGTCATAATGAGTTGAAAGAGTGTGCACAAGAATGAAGACTTCAAGACAAGATCTGGTTGGGTTGAGGAAGAAGGGAAAAGATACGTATTAGGATGAAAATGTTTTTCATTCAACAGTTATAGTAGACAAAATGCATAGAGTACACAGGAAGAAGTTCTGCGATCACATCACCTTCGTTCTTTTTTTAAGATTTTATTTATTTATTTGACAGAGTGTGAGCAAATGCATACAAGTAGGCAAAGTGGGAAGGAGAGGGAGAAGCAGGCTCCCCGCTGAGCAGAAAGCCCATTGTGGGGCTTGATCCTGGGATCATGACCTGAGCTGAAGGCAGATGCTTAACTGACTGAGCCACCCAGGTGCCCCACATCGCCTTAGTTCAATACCAGCTCAGCAGTGTATTTAGAGTCTGATATTGGAAAAATGACTTAATCCCACTAAGTCCCCACATACTCGTCTGAAAAATGATGACTAGTGGTAAGCCATTGGGTGAACTAGTTCATCGTGTATATATTGAGGTGAATAAAACATTTTTCTTGCCTTCAGGGAACTTAGAACAAAAACTGACAGAAGGGAGGGTGTTGGTAGGTGGTTGGACACCAGCTTGTAAATGAATATAACTGAAAATTCGGAACCTCTTTCCCTCTAGGAATGCAGGGTGATCCTTTAAATGAACTACAACACAAACAAATTTAAATTTCTCCAGAGTACTGTCTTATAGTCTAACTATAAAAGGCTGAGTGAGAGGAATTGAGAAGCAGAGGGTAGGGAAGGCAAGAGAGAGGGGGTGTGTGTCCTGGCACTTCTTACTAAAATGGAGAAGATCGTAAGATAGGGAGAAATGGGAGAAGGAAAAATAAGAGTGATGGAGCGGAGAAGAACAACAGAATATTTGGCTGAACACCAAGTTGTAGAAATGGCCCAAGATTCTCTGGTAATTGCTAAGTCTAATACTGAATTTTTAAATAGCTTGCTACTGATACGTAAATAGTCTTATTTTCCCCAACACATAAACTAACTTTTTTGACCTAAACAACATCTGGACCCAAAATTTTATAAGCATTTCCAGGAAAAATTTTAAAAAATATTTCTAGTGAATTTGTGCATTCTGTGTTCTGCTTCTCTGAACCCACATAATTGAATACAAATGGCAGTTACATTTGTCTACATGAATTTGAACTCTCTATATATGTATATCGCCTTTTTACTGTTTCCTTATAATTCCAGTGACTTCAGGTATTTAATGCGTTTAACCTTACTAAAGTTTTAGTGTCTTGAGGAAAAAACATACTTCAGGGTAAACTATCATCTGTTATTTCTAGGTGCTGTACCTTTTTTCCCATATTTGCCCGCCTGACTTCTAGGTTATACACATTACTAAATGTTGCCATTTAAGGAAGTTCTATTCTAATTGGTTTTGGAGGCATTGAAGAACATTGTCATGAACAAAGTTCAGGGAGGACAAGGCATCACACAGAAAAATTGTAAAGACCTGGAGATCATTTTACTCCTTAAATGGAAAGTATACATTGGTGTATAAATTTTATAGAAAATTTAGTAAAATAAATTCCTCAAATTTAGAAGAAATACATTAAGAACTGTATTTCTATATGAGTGTTATTAAGGCACTATTTTCAAAAAGTTAAAAACATGACTTTCATATTTTTATAGAATTAGCAAAAGTAAAATTTAGTCAAGTTATTAATGAGGGTAAAGTTCATCAAAGCTTAATTGGTAAAGCTTATTTCAAGATATTTTTGTGTAAGAGAGTATCTATAGTTCACCAGGAAAGCAATCTTGAAATGTTTTCTGAATTATAGATAAAAATGGATTCGTATTATAGAAGACATTATAACTATAACCTTAGGCATATATTTTTCTAAATGGTGAACTCTGAAACTGGCTCCCTTTTGCAGAGGGTAAGGGGCAACTGAAGAAAGATGCTAATCACTCCAGATGAGTTTGGTGACAATTTAAATAAAGGGACTTACGTAAAGGTTTGCCATGGCACCTGTTAAGTTGACTAGATCTACACACCTGCCCGCCAGAATCTTACACGTTTATATAGAGGCCTTAAAGGAGTTTACTGATCTATACAGACCAGATGGTTTCAACAACCCCTTACTCTTTCAAGACTGAGGGGGTTTTGTTTGTTTGTTTGTTTGTTTTTTCTTTTTTAAATAGGCTCCATGTCCAACATGGAGCTGGAACTCATGACCCTAAGATCAGGAGTCTCACTCTGCCACAAAGTTACATATTTTAAAACAGCTCCTACTTTCGGAAGGTAGGCAAATGCACATTCCAACGGTCGGGGAGGGAGTGAGGAGCCTCCTGATTGCTGGGTCCGTCTTGAGGGTCAACCAGCAGTGCACATCCTCTCAATTAATTACCTTATCCAAAAGATTCTAAACTCCTAAGAGTGAACAGCACAACACAGGTATATTTTACTAAACAACTTAATTCTTGTGTGAACTTATTAAACAATGGCTCTGTGTGACAGTGAAGGACATACTACCAAACTTTGGCTATATCTGAGTAATTTTTTACAGTGTTGATGGTAAATGTAAGAGATGAGTGTGACTTATAACTCTTCTACTTTTTAATTATTCATGGGGTTTTATTTGCATTTACTCTGTTTTCAATATATTCAATATGTTTTTCAATATGTTCAATATTACCCTATTTTTCCTAACTGCCATAATCTCTTTTTTTTCATTTATTTATTTTCAGCATAACAGTATCATTTTTTCACCACACCCACTGCTCCATGCAATCTGTGCCCTCTATAATACCCACCACCTGGTACCCCGACCTCCCACCCCCTCACCACTTCAAACCCCTCAGATCGTTTTTCAGAGTCCATAATCTCTTGAATACACAAATACGGTCTCAACAGAAAAGAAAAAATATTAAAAACATAATTACATGTACCTAAAGTTTAGGACTTAATTCATATTAAATAATCCTGTAAGTCAACTCTAAAAATTTGTACACATTTAATTATTTTAAAATAGAGGGTTAAGATTTGGGTTTTCCAGTAAATCTAATTATATAAAATAGACAGTACCAGATTTCTGGGGATAGCTAAGATCATATTATTTCTGTTCATGGTTGAGTGCCTAATACTGTCAAACACTGAGGAATACCAAGACATAAGTCTTGAGAAAATGGTGCAGCGTTGGGCAGCTCTTTGAATCTGAGCTAGAACAGTGTGTGTGTGTGTGTGTGTGTGTGTGTATTTAGCAACATTTTTTTTTCAGAGAAGATATCTTTTATATTTCCTCAAAGCTTATAAAATAACTAGGGTAGTATAAATTAATGCTAGCAAATTATGTCACTGTGGACATGGGAAACATTGTCTTTGTTCACATTTACTAGTCACAAATAGGTTATGTTGTTGAATCAATTATTTTGATAACATATTTTAAATGAAGGTAAGATTTCATTTAGTGAAATACTCAGATCTCAAGATACAATTTAGTGAGTTTGGCAAATGCATACATCCATGTATTCAGCAGCTGAATCAAGATATAGCATTTATCTCCTCAAATAGTATTCTAAGCCACAATTTTGACTTCATCTGTCATATGCAACCCCTTCCTGATTTCCATAACCATAGATTAGTTTATCCTACTCTTGAACTCATGAATTTGTAGAATATATACTTCTTATATTGGCTTCTTTCACTCATTTTTTAGATTCATTCATATTATTATATATGCCATATTTCTTTTTTATGTAGTTGTATTCCACTACATGGATATACCATAATTTGTATATGAATTCTTCTTTCATGGATGCTTGAGTTGTTTCTAGTTTGAGCCTATTAGGAATGATGTTGTAATAAATATTACTCTAGAATTACTTTTATAAATAAATGTTACATTTTTCTTTTAAAGGTCCTGACCTTTTTGTTTTTTAAATTTTATTTATTTATCAGAGGGGGGGGGGGAGCGAGCACAGGCAGACAGAATGGCAGGCAGAGGCAGAGGGAGAAGCAGGCTCCCCACCAAGCAAGGAGCCGATGTGGGACTCGATCCCAGGACGCTGGGATCATGACCTGAGCTGAAGGCAGCTGCTTAACCAACTGAGCCACCCAGGCGTCCCAAATGTTACATTTTTCTTGAGTAAATACTTGAGTAAATTTTTCATGAGTGAAATTGGTGGGTCATAGGATGCTGCGTATTTTGTATATAAGAAACTATTAAAGTTAGTTGTACTATTCTTTTTTTTACATCTGCATGCTTGCCAGTACTTAATCCTGACAGTCGTTTCATCCTTTTACCTTTATGATAGCAATGTGAAGAGAAACCCAGCTTCATTTTGATTTGCATTTCCCTGATTAGCAATGATAGCACCTTTTCATGAGCTACTTGGCCATTTGTATACCTTATTGGTGATGTTAAGAACATTTCAAGTTTGTTGCCCAGTTTATTGGGTTGCTACTGATATGTAGGATTTTATGTGACACACTCTTGTCAGCCTATATGTAGAGAGATGGTAGATCAATTTGTAGAAGTGGCATTTCTTTTAAGTCTTGATTTTTTCATTATACTTATGATGTTTTGACAAGCAGAAGTACTTAATTTTGGTAAAATGAAAATTATCTGATTTTTCCATTTATAATTATTTTTCTATATTAAGAAAAATTTATATATCCCAAAGCAAAAAATATAATCTTTATACAGCTCATCTTTATAATCTTTATACAGCTCTTTCTATAGAGGTCGTGATTTATCTAAATTAATAATTGTGTATAGTATGAGGTCACAGATTCCCTCCCCCCCATGCATTTGTCCTGTTTAATTACCACCATTTACTGAAAAACAAAGCAAAATTTTATATCTACCAATAAGTAGTCTTGGTGGCTTTTGGAAAAATCAGTTTAGTCTATTCTGTGCCTATAATCCCTTCCATATACTTGACATTTTTTCTTCAGGACTACTCTCATCATTACTGTTGCTTTAGAGTAGGTTTTGAAATCAAGATGAGGAAGTTCTCCAAATTTGTTCTTTTTAAAGATTTTTTTTGGCTATTCTGTGTGCTTAAGATGTAAGTTTCAGAATCTGCTGCTTACCTAAAAACTTTTTGGGGGAAAAAAAAAACCTGTTTCTTGTTGTTGTTGTTGTTTTAAGATTTTATTTATTTATTTGGGAGAGAGAGAGTGAGAGAGCATGAGAGGGGAGAAGGTCAGAGGGAGAAGCAGACTCCCCGTGGAGCTGGGAGTCCGATGTGAGACTCAATCCCAGGAATCTGGGACCATGACCTGAGCTGAAGGCAGTTGCTTAACTTACTGAGCCATCCAGATGCCCAAAACTTTTGGAGTTTTTTAAAAAAATCAGAATGCATAGATCAGTCTCTGGGAGAACTTATGTCTTAATGAGATTGAGTTTTCTTGTCTATGAACTAAAAATATCTCTTTAATTTTTCTTTTCTTTTTTTTTTTTCTCAGCAAACTGTTATGGTTATTATTTTAGAAGTCTTAAACATCTTGGTTAAATTATCCTTACAGATTTTATTATTGACCCTGATGTGATCAGTATTTCTATTTTCCATAGTTTTAGTGCTAGAATATATAATTGATGTGTATATTGAACTTGTATCCTGTAACCGTTTCTATACTTAGTAGATCTTATTAAGGTTTTCTTTATAGACAGTCATGTCTGCTATGTATAATAACCTTGAATCTTTTCTAATATTTTACTTTTTTATTTGTTTGCCTTATTAATGTTTTCTAAAATTTCCATTATGGTGGATATAAATGCTGAGAGAGGACTTCCTTACCTTATGAGGCATGAACAAATTTCTTTCATTTTTAATTTAATCAATTTTTTCAAAATTTTTATTAGAAATGGTTATAGTTACTGAATTTTAATCATTTTCAGAATTTATTAAAGTTATCATTTTCTCTTTTATCCAATATTGGTAAATTATTTTGACACTTGATTGTTACAGTTACCTTGGAATTATTCATATTTATGTGTATTATACTTTTAATATATTACTGGATTTGTTTTGCCAATATGGGAGGATTTTTATTTCTAATTTTAAGAACTATATTGGCTTATAATTCTCTTGCTAGTGTTTTTATCAGCTTTTGATACCTATATTATTTGTTTCTCTTAAAGTGAAATGGAAAGTGTTCCTTATAGGAATTCCTCTGTGGGAATTTTTAAACATTGGTACTATTTCTTACCTACATACCAGTGAAGCCATCTGAACTTCGAGTTTTCTTCTTGAAATTTTTAATTAGGTATTTAACAGAGTGCTATTTGTACTTTTTATTTACTTCCACATCATATTTGGTAAACTATATTATTTAAAGGATTTTCTTATTTCATTCATCTAAATTAGCAATATTTTTGGATGAAGTTCTTAATGTTCCTTCATTATGCCTTCAGCGTTTGTAGAATTTGTAGAAATATCCATTCCCAAAGTGTGTAATTTATGTTCTCTATCTCTCCTGTTTCTTTTATCAATTTTAAACAGCTTTTGGGTTTGTAATATTCCTTTATGGATTTATTTTTATTATTCTCCCCTTTTATTATGCCATTGTTTCTTGTGTTCAATTTCCTTTTTTACCCCCTTAGCTTCTTAAATTAGGTATTTTGATCTTTACTTCAAATCTTTTATTATATGAGCACCTAAAGTAACTGATGTGTTATATTTTCATTATTCTGTTCAAAATATTTTCTAATTCCTTTCACTGTCGCTTCTTTGACCTATAGGTTACTTAAATATGTTTTTTCCATTCCAAAATATTTGAAATTTGCTTCAAATCCCATTTTTATTTCTAATTGATTGTATTTGTGTCACAGAATATACTCAAGTTTTTAAGTCCTTTGAAATTGATCAAGACTTATTTTATGGACCAACATATGTCCCATTATCTGTTGGGGACATAGTTTTCCATAAATGTTGATTCACACATACTGGTTAATAGTGTTCTTTAAAAATTCACGCATACTGGTTAATAGTGTTCTTTAAATTTTCTATATACCTACTGATTGATTTGTTTACTTGTTGGTGACATTTCTTCAGATTGGAGTATTCATTCAGTTTCCATCAAATATGTTTAATCAATATATTTGAGTAAAATATACCATGTTAATTACATTCTTCTTTGTATCTGGTCTATATTCTTTTTTTATTATTACCCTGCCACCTTTTGATGTTTGAATATTTCTTATCCTATTTTCCCTTTATTTAATTTGTTATAGATTGGGTTCTATTAGAATCATTCCTTGAGAGTAAGATGAATTAATATTTTATATGAGAGGTTATATAGGGAAACCAGTAGACTGTGGAAAATGACACAGGAAAAGAAGAAAGTCCACCTAAGTGAGTTACTGCTGAGCATGGTAGTCCTGAGAGCTAATAGGTTTTAGTTCTAGTGGAAGCCTCTTGGAAATGCTGTAGAAAAATGGGTTTTACCACCCAAAAGGCAAGAAAAATGGTTTATTTATTGATTGTCCCATTTATTGTTGATGAGTAGAGTTCTTTAGCCAGAGAAAGACTCAGCTGGAGATTTAAATAAGAAAACACTAGTGTTAAAAGAAGTGTTAATTTCTCGGGGAATACCAACTGATGAGTTATATGTTCTCTGTTCTTGTTACCCTAAAAATTATAGATAATTTACCAGACTCCAAAGTTAATACTTACATCCTTTAAAGAATATGCAATTGCCTTTGAAAATTATAACTCCACACACTGTTTGAAATTATATTATTGTCATATATTATATATATAGTCATATATATATACATATATACGTAGTATATATACTACGTATATAATATACATTATATACTAGTTATATAATATACGTATATAATATACATGTACATATATAGTATACATATATTATATACAATATACATATGTAATATGTATATATTTGATATATATACATAGTATATATGCATATATAATATAGATAAGTATATACATATATACATATTATATGCATATTATATACATATACACATATTATATACATAATATATGCATATTATATACATATATACACATACATAAGTATATATACACATATATGTGTATATATTAATATGTATATAATATGTATGTGAGTAGACATTATTCATCTTTATAGTCATTGCATATTTGTTTCATATTTATTACCTTCTAAATTCTTGAATCTTATCTTTTATATTAATTTACCATACTGGATCAATTCTTTTCAACTTAAAGTATATGCTTTTTAATTTCTTTTAGTGTAGTCTGGTGATGAAATTGCTAACTTTCAGTTTATTTCTTTCATAATTGTGCCTTAAAAGACACTTTCACAAGTAATAGAATTCTAGGTTCCTGTTGTTGTTTTTAGTGCATTGAGGGTATCCTTCTACTTTCTTTTTATTGTTGAGATAGAGGATTCATTGTTAGACTAATTAACTCTCCTTTGAAGACAATCTGTTTTCCCTTAGTTGATTTTAAGATTTTTTTTTTCTTTTGCTATAGGACAGTGTGACTAATTTAGAAGTTTTTATCCTAGTTTTTGGTGGTGGTTTCCTACCCTGCTAGAGATCATTAGAGCTTCATGGTTCTATGAAGTATATGTCAACAGTTCTTAAAACCTTTTTTATCTGTTATCTTTTCAAGTATTTTCTTTGTCCAATTCTCTAACACTAACAGGACATTCAAGCTCTAAGGTCTCTAAATATTTCCAAACTTACACATCCTGTTGTTTATTCATCTCTCCAACACAGATGACCAGATTAATCATGATTGATTTAAACTACCTTCTTGTGTATTTACTGACAGTGCTTATTCTCTTTACATAGTTTATTTTCTCTATCTAAAATAATTGAAATATTATTTTTTACAAGTAAAAGACCAACATGGATAAAGTTTGCTGATTCCTCCCCTCTGAAGACTGTTCTTTCATAAGGTCACAAAGAGTGAAAAATAAGATGAACAGATCAAGTCCTGTAAATGGGCTTAATTTATTAATATCATAACTCAAAACATCATGGAGGAATAAAATTAGGATGGTATAACCTTAAAACTCATCATAGATCATTCACCACAGCAACAGTATATGAAAGGACCCTGGTTTTTAAGCATGTTATTAAATGCATGTTTGAATAAATGAATGGAAAAAGAGCTATGTAGTAGTGATTTTGTACTGATGTTCAATACTTGCATCCCCCCATGATTTTGTCTTGATTTTTTACTTTCTTGATTAATCTCAAGAGTGTAGCCCTAAAAGTATTGGCTCTAATGTAAATTCAGGAGGTTTTCCATACTCACAGGTTCTTCCTTGAACATTTCAGGTGAATTTAGAAATTTTGAGGCATTGGTATCTTACACAGTGAATATACCTAGCAATACTTTTCATAAACCTAAAATAGAATAATCCCCCACAACATCTCAATCTTGGATCTGGATTATTTAGTGATAAACTTTTAA
The DNA here is from genome assembly GCF_022355385.1 of Mustela nigripes. NCBI lineage: Eukaryota > Metazoa > Chordata > Mammalia > Carnivora > Mustelidae > Mustela > Mustela nigripes. The sequence continues at coordinate 48,052,343 of NC_081566.1, forward strand.
GACCAAGTTACCTATTCTTCAAGGACCATGAGCTAGATATGTGATTTTTCTTCCTTCTTGCGACATTTAATTCTGTTATACTATCAATATCTCAGCTGACCCCCCCCCCCCCAATTTAAGGATTGGCTCTAATTCCCAAAAAGGGAAGAAACTTCAGTCACCATTTCATATGATGCTACAGAATTTCCGAATATAGTTATTATACTAGTAAGTCAGGGAATTACGTGTATACACTGATGTAGATTTTGGCAAGGTATTTGACAGTTTTTCCTGATTTCTTTGGGATAAAGAGAAGATGATAATGTAGTCAGGGGCTGTAAGTGAATTGCTATTCCCAAGATGTGTGAATCAACGTATGTGTTTTACTCTGGTAAGAGTACTCACCAGTAAATTGCTAACTTGCTTAGTAATTTACTTTTTTAAAGCAATAGTTTAAAAAAATTGAAGTGCTAATCAATTATTTGGAGGGTTAATAAACACTTCAGAAGATGAAGTTAAGATCTGAGATGATCTCTGATTGGCAATTACATTATTGCTTGATCTGTATTAAAATGAAAATTCATGAAACACAGCTCTTAGGCTTTAAAAAGAAAAACAAAAATATCAATTGGGGAAATACTAGTTAGGGAATTAAGGACTTTAAGGATTTCGTACAATTTTGTAACCAGCACAAGAGAGATGTTTTTGAAGTTGGATCTAACTATCTAACGTGGATGACTCTGGTTTGTGTGACCCCATAGTTGGTGGAAGTTTTATGTTTCTCAGCTTTCTCTGATATTCCCCTTCAAGGGTTATTAACCCAGATCTTTACCTGAGGCCCACTTTTATAAGTTCTTAAATGAGAACTGAGTTTCTTAATTGTTTTTATATGTTTAATCTCTTAAGGATCTGTGTTATTTCTCTGGCTGGGAGTTTGTTCTTTTATTGAAGATTTTTACTGGAAATGTTTTATATATTCCTTTTATTGAGTACATGCAATATTACTTTTGTTTTATTTATCTTTCTATACTTTAGCTTTCATGTTTAAATGAAGTTTAGGGTATGGTAGATGAAAAGAAGTTATGAGAAAGTCCCAAGTCAAGACAGGCTGGATACTACCTTTTCATAGGTTGCATCTCTAAAGTATTTTCATTTATTTCTAAGATTAAAAAAAATTATTCAATAAATTCTTTCATTCTGAGGTCATTTTGTGAAAGTATGGAGTTTCTACTGTCTATCAGGCACTGTGTAAAGGGGGAAATAGTAACTCTGTGCTCAAATATCTCAAATTGAGAGATGCAGGGCTACATGTCACAATCATGAGGAAGGTTTTGAGATTTAAGCTGACTAAAAGTACAATTTAATGGTGGTGTGCTGGGTGTGCCAAAAAACCTAGTATAGTTGTCCATTTAAATAAATGTATGATGTTCATCACAAAGCATGCTGTATATATATTCCTATATGTGCTGGTCAGATGTCACCTTGAGCATTGGATAGAAAATTGGAACCTATGCATTGAATACAGGTAAAAAAAAAAACCCTATTCACTATTCAAGTTAATTACACAGTATTCCTTCCATCTAGGAATTGATAAACAAGAGATATACACTAAAGAATGAAGGCATGAAAATTTAGCAACCAAAAAGCAGTTTTAATTTAGACAGGGGGAAAAAGAGTTTAAACTGTGTTACATGAATATAATACCTCATGAATTATGTAAATAAAAATTCATATGATTATCCATATAGAATGTTTCTTAGTGATGTTACAGAGGACAATGAGTATACATAGCAGTTGGTGTATGAGTTTTAAATAATCTTTTAAGTTCCTCCTTATTCCAGAATTCTTCTGGAAAAAAATATCAGAAGAAAATGAAGTAAGATTGAAGAAATGCAAATCAATAAGGATTTAAAGGCATTACAGAGCAAAGTGGACTTCTGCTTGCCATAAAAATAGGAAGAGTGGAAACAGGAAGGGAGAGAAGGCAGTGTTCTATGAGGGCAAGGCCCTGTACACTCTGGTATAGGGACAGAAGGGTGTAGAGAGGGAGGCTAGAAAAAGAAGCAATAAACCCTAAAGATGATTTTGAAACTTATTTCACTATTTAGTGCAAACAAAAATGGATAATTGTTTTTGGATATAACAAAGCAAACACAATGATTAATATCTTGTACATTTTGATGTTTAAATTTATCTTTCTAATATATCCTTCCATGTGGTTTTTTCTATTTTTTTTTTAACATTCAGGAATGTATTATTTCTCATAAATGAGAATGGGATTTTGGGTCTACAGTATATTATCAGACTGGTCTATTTGCTCAAAATTGGGTAAAGTGGATAATACAAGGCTGCCTCTCCCACTTAATTAGCCTATTAATAGTTCTAAACATGTTAATATCTAGAAGTCTTAAAATATTTCAATGCAACAGTATTTTATTTCTAATAGTATAGCATAAAAAAGATCTACAATAGGAGTACACATATGTAGGGGCACCTGGGTGGCTCAGTGGGTTAAAGCCTCTGCCTTCAGCTCGGGTCATGATCCCAGAGTTTTGGGATCGAGCCCCGCATCGGGCTCTCTGCTTGGCAGGGAGCCTGCTTCCTCCTCTCTCTTTACCTGACTCTTTGCCTGCTTATGATCTCTGTCTGTCAAATAAATAAATAAAATCTTTTTTTTAAAAGATTTTATTTATTTTTATTTGACAGAGATCACAAGTAGGCAGAGAGGCAGGCAGAGAGAGAGAGAGGAAGAGAAGCAGGCCTCCTGCCGAGCAGAGAGCCCGATGTGGGGCTGATCCCAGGATCCTGGGATCATGACCTGAGCCGAAAGCAGAGGCTTTAACCCACTGAGCCACGTAGGCACCCCAAGTAAATAAAATCTTAAAAAAAAATAATAAAATAATAAAAAAAGGAGTACATATATGTATTTACAGTATCTGTTGTCCCTTTCCAGTTCCCTTTGACTTTTGTCTCACCTTCACATTCTAATCATGGGACTATATGATATTGTTTGTGACTGTTAGAGAAACCCATATCAAAGTACATGGTCCACTATAGTACAAGGTAATAAATAGCATCTAAACAGAGAAATAATTTGATTATTTGATAATTTTGAATAACTGCCTAATCTTAAGAGAGGGCAGGAAATCATTCTATACATTTAAGAACATTTAATGAAGTCCTCTAAGGTTTATTAACACATGGGAAAAAAGAAAGATGAACATATTGACTTTATTTAAAATCATGTACATAGTACTCTGAACGATGAGATAGATGAGATTGGAAGATATGTGTTATTTTTGTCTCTAGGGAAATTGCTTCATTTATAAGATGTAGTGGTTTTTCCTATTTTTTTTTTTTTACTTTATTCCAACTCTCACAATCAAATATAATTGGATTTTAGACCCTGAAGCAAAATAGAACTTTTGTGTTGTGTTGTCATTTATACTAAGATTTTATCATATTTAAAAGAGTAAAACCTCTAGCAAAACCCTCAGAAACCTCAAAGAGAAAAATACAAATATTTGTTCCAAAGAAGAGTTTCAAAAAAGGTATTTAATTATTAAAGTTTTAGAATATGCATTAATTAGCTTAGTTTTGGAGCTTGCAAATTGTCTGCTTTGAAAACATTTTAGACCTGCATTAGCATAATTTCATCATGTTTAGAGAAATAGTTTTCAGTTACTTGAGAAAACTGAGAACTAATGGTATAGATTTTACTCATGTTATTACCAATAATAAAGAAAAAAAATAATAATCTAAATACTAGGAATTATAAACAAAGATAAGATTTTCCTCATGCATATTTGAAAGAAGGAGGACTAGTCTTTGATTCAACACATTTATTGATCTTCAGCTATGTGTAAGGCACTGATGTAGACAGTGGGATAGAGTAGCAGATATTTCCTGCAGGTAAAGCTCTGCATTCATCTTATTCCAGGTGCCTGTAATTCCCCACTTACATCTCCACTAGGATGTTTAATAGACATTTCAAACATGATGTATACTAAACATAATTCTTGAATTTTTCCCCAAAGGGGATACTAAAATTCAGAGTTTCTCCAGCCTGAAAATTGAACATTTATTATTTATTTGCCTCCTTTCTTTACTCCCCATAAAATCTACCAGTAAGTATAATAGACTCTATTTCTAAAATGTATCTCAAATTTATACATTTTTCTTAGTTTCTTTACCTCAAAACTAGCATCAATAGCCTTGAACAAGAGAGTTGCCTCCTAGTCACCTTCTGGTTACCACTTCTGTTCTACTACAATTCATTTTCTTTTGGACACACTGAATGAACTTTTAAAATATCCAAATTTGTCACTTTCCTGCCTAAACCCTTTACTGATTTCCCCTTGGTCATGAAGGTTTTTTTGCACTCAATTCCTTTGGTTCCTAGACCTATGTTACCCTGTCCTGCAGTTCTGTTTTGTTCTTGCTTTATCCTGTATGAAATGACATTTATACAATCTCTCCTTGGCTGTTTCATTTATATCTTTTGAGTCTCAATTTAAATGTATTTCTTGAAGTAGCAAAGAGGATATTCCTTACCCTGCTATCTAACGCAGCTTCTGATAGACCAGCCTCATTCTAACACAGCATTTTATTTAACTTTTTTTCACAGTAATTACTATCATTTGAACATATTTTTAAAAAAAATTATTTGGCTTTCTTTTTTACCTTTTCTCTGACCAAATAATAAGCCCCTGTACAGCTTGGACTTTGTCAACTCCTACACTACTTTATCTGTTAAGGGAACTATATCACAGTGTAGGAATTCACTAAATACTTGTTGAATGAATGAATATATATGAAAATCCTAAAGGATAGGCAAGATGTTTTACTTTACATTTTTTTATTTGGTTTCTTTAAACAAATATGTTAAATATTATACTCTAGTGAATATTTCAGTTGTGACTGAACAATAAAAAGGAGATAAGCATGTTTATGCCAATGGATAGTACTTTCTAGTAAATAGAGACAGAATAAACAAGATAAATCAGCAAAAGTTATGGTATATTAGATAGTGGTAGGTGTTAAGAAAAGTCAAAGAGAGATTAGAAAAAGAATATTGTTGTAGGATAGCAATTTATTAAAAAGTGACGTGGGAGAGGTTTCATAAGGAAGGGATACTGGAGCACACACTTGAAGTAGAGGAGTAAGATGAGAGAATATGTTAGTGTTTTCAAGCAAAAAACTAGTGACAAGGCCTTGAGGTGGGAGTTAACTGGCATGTTTGAGGAAGGGCCTGGAAGCTAGCCAGTTGGCTGCAACTAGAGAGAGTGGGGTTTAGTGGAAGGAGATGAGGTCTTTTATTTATTTTTATTTTTATTTTTTTATTGACATATAATGTATTATTTGTTTAAGGGGTACAGGTCTGTGAATCATCAGTCTTACACAATTAACAGCACTCACCGTAGCACATACTCTCCTCAGTGTCCATAACCCACCCACTCTATCCCCCATTTCACCCCTCAGCATCCCTCAATTTGTTTTCTGAGATTAAGAGTCTCTTATGGTTTGTCTCCTTCCCCAGTCCCATCTTGTTTCATTTTTCCCTCCCTTCACATCATGACCTCCTGTCCTGCCTCTCAAATTCCTCATATTATAGAGATCATATGATAGTCTTTCTCTGATTGACTTATTTCGCTTAGCACAATAACCTCTAGTTCCATCCATGTCATTGCAAATGGCAAGATTTCAGGGTTTGATGGCTGCATAGTGTTCTATTGTATGTATGTATATATATACACATATACCACATCTTTATCCATTCATCTGTTGATGGACATCTAGGCTTTTTCCAAGTTTGGCTATTGTGGACATTGGTGCTATAAATATTCAGGTGCACATGCCCCTTCAGATCACTACATTTGTATTTTTAGGTTGAATACCCAGTAGTGTAATTGCTGGATCATAGAGTAGCTCTATTTTCAACTTTTGAGGAACCTCCATACTGTTTTCCACAGTGGCTGCACCAGCTTGCATTCCTACCAGCAGTGTAGTGGTGTTCCTCTTTCTCCGCATCCTTGCCAACACCCATGGTTTCCTGACTTGTTAATTTTAGCCATTCTGACTGCTGTGTGGTGGTATCTTATTGTGGTTTTGATTTGTATTTCCCTGATGCTGAGTGATGTTGAACACTTTTTCATGTTTCTGTTGGCCGTTTGGATGTCTTCTTTGCAGAAATGTCTGTTCATGTCCTCTGCCCATTGCTTGATTGGATGATTTGTTCTTGGGGTGTTGAGTTTGATAAGTTCTTTATAGATTTTTGGATACTAGCCCTTTATCTGATATGTCATTGCAAATATCTTCTCCCATTCTTTCAGTTGTCTTTTGGTTTTATTGGTTTGCTTTACTATGCAAAAGCTTTTTATCATGACTTAGGGGAAAAGGATATAAAAAATTAAGATAATTAGGCTAGTAAGAGTTTCTCTTTTACTATTCATGAGCTGTGAAGCCAGTGAAAACTTAGGAGTACAGGAGTGACACAATCTAACTTCCATTGAAACAACTCTAGCAACTGAGTAGAAAAGAGAATAAAGGATTATAAAAGCAACTGTAGGAAGATGATCAGAAGATGACTATTTTAACAATTCAGGTGATATATGCTGGTAACTAGGAGCACAGGGGTAGCAGTGAATGAAATGAGAACTATCCTTATTTTGGATGCATTCTGAAGATAGAGCTAGCAGGATTACCCAGTAGATTAGATATAAGGTTTGAAAGAAAAATGAAAAGTAAAGATAAACCCAAAATTTTAATTATGAGCAGCCAGAAGAATTTCCACTAATGGCAATGGGATAATTGTAACAACAACAAAAATCTGCTCTTTACTCCCCTCATCTCCTTGTGACAATTTTAAATTTGAGATGTCAAGTATACACTGGAGTGATAATATAGGCACTGGAATATGCGTCTGTGTTTCACAGGAGTCCAGATTAGATACACAAATTTAATTTATCAGCATATTTAGGGCGTTTAATGTAATAAGACTGAATGAACTGACTTAGAAAGTGACAATAAACAGCAAAAGAGAAAAGGTACAAAGGCTGAGCCTTGGAGCAGTCAAAATTTTATGGAGGGGAAGCAGCAAATGAGATGCTGGAAGAGCGGCTGGAAGAGCGGGCAAGGAGGAGGGAAGGGAGTCTTCACTCTGAACGAATGTGGAAGCCTCAAAGACAAGGGGAGAAAATAATCTCAAAAGAGGAGACTGATCGGCTAGATCAGTACAGCTCATAACTCAGGTTTAATGAGGACTGATGATTGAGCATTATATTTAGGAGAAGTGTAGATTTCCATTTGTTATTTAAAGACCTACATACTTATTTCCTTGAGACTGTTGGAGAATGCAAATAGAAACAAGGCACGGATAATGCAATCAAATATCCTTGATTGAAGGATATTCCACTCCTGACTGGAAGGTAATACTTATCAAAAAAGCACACTAGTTTAAGAAGTACCTTGATGGAGTATAGAGAAACAGGGCACTTGCATACTCAGTCAGACAAATCAGCTCTAATGCTTAATGTGGGGATACATCTCCAGCCAGCTCTTCCTCATATCTTGCTATCTAGGAGTTTAGTCATGGCTGTAATATATACTAGAGAATAACAAGGAAGAACCCTGCAAGATTTAAAGAAAATTTGTGATTAAATATCTACACATATATTTATTATTTTATATATAAGCTAAATAAAGCACTGAATTTCCCCCAAATGTGGTTTAAACATAAAAGAAAAATTCTAAGTAGTTGAATTAAATTCACATAAAGTGCTTCTACTACAGGATAGTTAGGGATTTTCGATTTTTTTTGAGGATTATAATATGATAGGATACCAAAAAAAAATTTTTTTTTTTTTGAATCTGCAATAATGCATGATGGTTCATGGTTCAGGCTTTAGAATCAGAGGACTAGGGTGAAATTTCACAATCATCACTTGCTACCTCCTATGATTAATTACTTGATCTCCTATAGTTATCTCTAAATCTAAAGAACACCTACATCCTAGGATAGTTTTGAAGTAGAAACAAAATATCAAATATAAAACACCACAGTGCCAATTACTCTTTAAGTGCTAAACAAATATTAGCTAAAATATTTTATAATGAAATATCCTCTTTAAATTTATTCCTTTTTGTTCTTAGAAACAGTATTCTGCTTTGGATGTCTTGAACTATTACTATTTTGTTATGTTAAAATTTCATATTTCTTTTATTTCAGGGACTAAAATTCTGTCATTATTTATGTGGCAATTAAAATCTAGATATAAAACATTTTTAAAATCATTTGCTCTTCAGAACATAAAGTCAGTAAAAACTATCTTGCTACTTTTAACATTTAACAGTTATACATTTTATCTCTAAAAATGTGTATTTGGTGAAATCTAAATAAAAAAAGTAGTGAACGAATTTAGGTGTTTTTTTTTTTTTAATTAATTTATTTGACAGAGAGAGAGATCACAAGTAAGCAGAGGGGTAGGCAGAGAAGTTGGCTCCCTGCTGAGCAGAGAGCCCAATGCAGGGCTCAATCCCAGGACCCTGGGATCATGACCTTAGCCGAAGGCAGAGGCTTTAACCCACTGAGGCACCCAGGTGCCCCAAGAACTTAGTTTTAAATACAACTTTGTCAAAGACTACCCAACCACTGTAAATTCCGTAAGATTTTCAGCATGCTGTGACTTTAGCTAAGTCAAAAATACAATATGAATTTCACGGGGCCTCAAAACAAACACTGCAATTCTTAAGAGCATTGTTAAAGTAGATTGTAAATTAATGCTAAGTTTGTAGAAGACAATTACCCACTTTATTTTCCATCAATGGAGCATGTTGCCTATGCTTACAGGACAATGTATACTTGCTAGACTAAAAAAATAAGCAAGTATGATATGGTCTTCACCTCTGTTCTTGTGGAAGCCATGAAGCTTTGAAAGTACTCTGAAATGATTCAAGGATTTTCTTCTGTGTTTTTATTAATAGAGGTTAGAATTGAAACATCTAGCCAAATACCAATACCCAAAAAAATAATTTGTTAGATAGGCATGATAAATAAGAGTATAATTTATTATATAATTTTATCTTTATATATAACCATCTATTAAAAATAAGTTATTATGAATTACTTTCTATTGAAATTGTTATGTGGATAATATGTGCTGTATTACACGCTTAACTGATTATATGGAATATCTTAATATACTTGTTTTTAAACAGTCTAAATTTATACTGATGTGGAACTAAATTAGAAGTTTTCCTTACATTTCTTCTCAAGTTTTTTTCTTGCTGGGAAGCCCATCCTGTGTTAACTTTGAAAACATCTATGTGTATGTGTGTGTGTAGGAGAGAGGAAAGCAGGAAGCATTTTTTTTTTTTTAAATACTCAAAGTAGTTTTAAAAATTCATGATAGAGCCCAATTCTTCCTTATATATATTCAATTTAATTAACACTATTCAGATTCATTCTGCATTTCTTTGCAGACTTGAAGTCACATGTGAAAGCACAAAAGAATATAATCAATATTCACTAACTTTTCTGTAAAGAGAAAGGTTTAGTATGTTAGGCAGAATTTTAAATGACCCCTAAGATTCCTGCTCCATAGTATACAGGACCTATATAATCCCTTTTCCTTTTCCTTTAGTGTTGGTGGGACTTACATGAATATGATGGATTTCATTCCCATAGTCAGGTTATATTACATGCCAAAAGGCAATGAGTTTTTCAGATGTAATTAAGGTCATTCAACCATTGCTTAGCATTAATCCCAAGAGAGATCACCCTTTGGGTCCCTGGTCTCATTAGGTGGACTCTTTTTAAAAGAGAGTCTGGAGGTAAGAGACAACAGATGTCTTTAGTGTAATCTAGGAGATTGCAATTCATAACAAACAACATTCTGATAAGCAAGGAAATATCTTGGAATACATTTACAAAATTAAATTTTTTTTACTTTGATAACTTTTTGTATTTATTGCCTTGTTCTATTAATGTATTTGTTATACATCTCTTTAATCTCCGTGCTTTCTGCTTTTAGTCATCTTTGATCTGTTTTACAAAGTGTTTACATACCTTTCATTCTCAATCTATAATTTCATTTGTTTTTATAGTGGAAATTTTCATGAGTTTTAATACCACTCTAACACTCCGGAACAGGTAGATTCAATCCTTTTATTTCCTTGTTTTTAACATATTTTCTCATTGTGCATGCTAACTGATCATTTATTAATAAGTTTTTTATCTTTTTTAATAAGTTTTTTAAAATATTAAACTACATATATTTCATATTATTTTTTAGTTTTAATTTTATTTTTATTGAAAAATCCCTAAATTTTTCTTATATTTGATATCTAAGTTTACATTTCTTATTTTAAATCTTCTGTTACTTTTTGTGTGTGTCACTTAATCTCCCCCTTCCACCCTTTATGACGTCTCTCAGTATGTTTAGCTATAAAGTTTTGAATTCTTGTAGGAGAAATGTAGTCTTGCTGCTACAGGTGTTTCTGCAGCCACTACTTCCTGTCCCCCAGTGGGTTAACTATACAGATACTTGTTTTGTTCCCTTAAACTCCAGGTGAGTTAGGTGATCAGATTACTATGATAACTACACACAGTTTATATATATATATATATAGTAAATTCCCAGTTGATTACTGAAATGGCATTGCTGTCCACATGACAAACTTGTTTTGTTCCCTTAAACTCCAGGTGAGTTAGGTGATCAGATTACTATGATAACTACACACAGTTTATATATATATATATATATATAATTAAATATATATTAAATATATATAATATTTTATATATTTATATATTATATATAATAATATATAAATTAAATATATATTAAATTCCCAGTTGATTACTGAAATGGCATTGCTGTCCACATGACAAACCATTGTTATTTAGATGAGGATCTTCTCTTTTTGGAATATATGGTATGGATCACAGGAAGTCATATCTACAAGTCAAGATTGTAAAGGAGGGGAGTAAGCCACACAGTCCCGGGGTGGAGCCTATCAGACAACACCCTTAGAATGAAATTTGAGAAACTAAATCTTGTCAAGTCCACTAACTGTTTATGGAAGAAGTGACAGTAGAACTCGTGGTTTGGTTCTTGAACTTCATGCAAGTGAACCCCTTTCCTATATAATGTATGTATTTCTGATTTACTCCCCTTTTTTCAGGGTCGGGGTGAAGAATTTGGTTGGGGGGATACTATCCACATGTTTCTTACAATGGTAGTGAAAGAAAAACTTCTCAAGATAGTTGGATATTTCAACTATCAATGGAAATAATTCTATTTCTAATTTTTTAAGGAACTTCCGTAATCTTTTCCACAGTGGCTGTACTGTATTCCCTAAAAATTTAATTTTTGACACTTTGTCCACTGCTACCACTTTGGCCCAAGCCATTGTAATCTCTGGATTATATTAATCACTTTTTTCTAGTCTGCTTACTTCCCATCATCCCCCTTTAGTTTATTCTCAATGGAGTAATTAGAATGATCTTATTAAAATTAAAATTTAGTCACTTACTTGCTATCATGGCTTCCCCTCTCATAATTAAAAATCAGCACTTTTATAAGGGTAAAACAGCTTAGTCTAATCAAATCTTCCTGTTACCTCTTACCTCGTTTCTGGCTATTCTTCCCTTCGTTTGCTATAGCTAACTGCCCAGCATGCTTCCCCACTCAGGATCTTCGCTCTTTTACTTTATTCTTCCTTGAACTAGTCTTCCCCACATAATCCCCTGGTCCCTCTGCTATATACTTCCAGATATTCCCTTAAATACTATATTTTTTAAAAATTTTATTTATTTATTTGTCAGTCAGAGATCACAAGTAGACAGAGAGAGAGGAGAAAGCAGGCTCCCTGCTGAGCAGAGAGCCAGATGTGGGGCTCAATCCCATGCCTGGGATCATGACCTGAGCCGAAGGCAGAGGCTTTAACCACCCAGGTGCCCCAAATACTATCTTTTCAATAAAAGATACCCAAACTCCCTTCTATTGGCTGAATTATGTTCCTTCAGATATACCAAAGCACTGATCTTTCTGTGACTGTGCTGAAGATAATACCTTTAAGGATGTGATTGAAGCTAAATGAAATCATAACGGTGGAGACCCAATCTCATAGAACTGATGACCTTAATGATAAGGAGGGGTAGTGACACCAGCATGTGCTCTCTAGCATGTGAAGACAAGAAGGCAGCATCTACAGGCCAGAAAGACCGCCCTCCCCCAAGCTGTAATCCCAGACTTGGAGCTTCAGGGTTGTAAGGAAGTAGGTTTCTGTTCTTCAAGCTACCTAGTCTATGCTATGGTGTTGTGTTAGGGCAGCCTGAGCTAAGTAATACACTCTTTTTTTTTTTTTTTAGATTAGATTTTAATTTTTTTTTTAATTTAATTTTTTTCAGTGTTCCAAAATTCATTGTTTATGCACCACACCCAGTGCTCCATGCAATACTTGCCCTCCATAATACCGGCCACCAGGCTCATCAACCCCCCACCCCCCTCCCCTCCCAAACCCTCTTTGTTTTTCAGAGTCCACAGTTATGGTTTGTCTCCCCCTCTGATTTCCCCCAACTCACTTCTACACTTTTCTATTTAAAATTCTAGTATCTTCCATCACATCCTAACTTTGGTCCTTTATTTTATTCTGTAGCATTTAGCATAATTCTATTGTGGTACATATTTTACTTATTGTTTATCTCCCAGTACAATATGATATGAATGATAACATAAATTTGTATGTGGGTCATTACTGTCATATCTCCAACATGTAGACCGACACCTAAAAATATTGGTGCTTAATAAGGATTCATGAAATAAGAGATAAATACAAAAATAAATTATATTTTGTTGAGAAAATTATCTAATAGAAGTCATTTTCTTAAACATTTACATGTATTAATTCATTTGATTTCACAAAATTCCTATGAGTACTATCATTATTTCTTACTTGGAGATAGAATATTGATAAAAACAAATGTTAAATAATGTGATCAAAATTACTCCCTGAGGAAGTGCAGGAACATGTATAGTGAGATTACTTATAAACACAGTTGTTCACCAGAGATCATGATTATCTCTGTGTGACTGATTCAGTACTGATAAAAATTTAACTTTCCAAAAAAAAAAAAAAAAAAAGAAATTTTACTTTCAATTTAAGTTCTCTGCTATTATATTTCTGCTTTTCAGGAATCTACCAAATGGGTGAATGCTACCCTTGAATGAACCTATGTGTCTGGAACTATAGTAGGTCCCAACCAGGCTCACAAATAATTTATACTTATGTCTTACTTGAAAGAATTATTGGGATCCTTAGATGGTGCTCATCCCTTGAGTGAGTCTATTTTCCTAAGGAAAACCCACCCATGTTTTCTCAAGACCCAGAGTAAAATTCTCAGTAAGAGCTGGTTTTTCTACCAGACAGCTATAATATATACTCTATCATTATTTGAGTCTGTCTGCTTCATTATCATTCTTAAGAAGGTTATACTTTACTTGTAATAAATTGTTAGTGCTGCTTTATTTTAACTCTTGGAGTATAGTTGAAGCACTCTCTCTTCACGATTAGACTGGAAAACTATGTAAGTGAACTTTGAAACAAATTTTCTATGGTAGTTTTATTTTGCTTTTTGTTTGTTTTGTTTGTTTTTTAAACCTACTTCAACTGTGTCAAGGCAGAGTTTGTCTGTTGGGCTGTTCATCTTCGAAAAGCCTCTTCTATCCATCTTGGCCCCTGAAAATTTGATGTTAAGAAAGGTCTTGTGATTTAGAAAACATTCTGGCAGTAAAACAAATAACCAAACACTGAAAATGTTAATTTAAAACATGAAAAATAAAAATCAGAAGAGGAACACAATATGCTATGATTGAATCTTAACTCTAAAATGTTTTTGCTTCAAAATCTTGAACAAAATAAAACCAGACCCCCTCTTCAATGTGAAGACCTGAGTTTGCCTGATAGATCCATGGTAAGGAAAGATTCTGAGGCCAACATTTTAGAGGATGAATTTAGTGAATGTGATTGCAGTAATTCAGATTTTCAACAGTATTTCTCTTTCTCAGCTTTACAACCCAAGGTTAACTGTACTTCAAATGCTTTTTGAGTAGTTTCAGGAAATTCTTTCATGTAATGCAATTTATTTGAAAAAAAAAATATATATATATATATATATTTTGTCCTCACAACTTCTCAAGGATTTTGAATGGTAGATTTCAAATATCACAATATTTTATATTTTTTATAAACTTTTCTGGTATAATTCTGTCTGATTTAACACTGAAATTGTCAGAATGAGTAATGCTAAGTGCTGTACCAAAGAAAAATTTTCACTGCCTAACAAAATAAAAGTTTTTTCTCACCCATATCATAGTCCAGTGCAGACTACTAGGAGAGCTCTGATGCATATAATCAAGGACATTTACTTTTCCACTTTGTGGTACTCCTTCAGTAAGTGACTTTCAAGGTCATCTTGAGGTTGACATTAACAGATAGGAGTCAAGAAAATTCATAGAAGATTGCATGAGTCATTTTCAAGTTGGCCTGAAATTTGCATATATCTCTTCTGCCAACATTCCATTGGCCAGAACCCAGTGTTAAAACTCCACTTAATAAAAGTAGACTGAGAAATGCATTTTACCTGTATGTCAATGAAAAAAAAAGGAGATAGGCAGAGGATGGGGAACACAATTTTCTTTCTTTTTTTTTTTTTTTCCACAGACTACACACTTCCTTCACTACTTACTCCTTTGTTCTCTTCTTCACAAAGTATATTCTCTTCCTCCTCAAAAGAGTCATACCAAAGGCTCATCCAGCTCTTGGATTCTCCTCAAAGGCTAAAAGCTCTGGCCATTGTGTTCTCATCTACATTAGGCATAGATCTAACATTTAGAACTAATAATAGTAAGTTATCCCTATCAGACACTAACTCTTTTCACACCACACACAAAGAGTAAACAAAAGTGTAACATTCCAAAATGGAAGAATGGAAGACCCAGAAGAGTTACTTAACCAGAACTTTTTTTTTTCCTTGTTTCAAGTTTTTATTTAAACTCTAGTTAGTTAACATATAGTGCAATATTGGTTTCAGGAGTAGGATTCAGTATTGATCACTTATATATAACACCCAATGCTCATCACAACTGCCCTGCTTAATACCCATCAAACATTTAGCCCATCCCCTGTTCACTTCCCCTCCAGCAACCCTCAGTTTGTTGTCTATAGTTAAGAGTCTCTTATGGTTTCTGTACCTTTCTCTTTTCTTCCCCTTTCCCTTCCCCTATGTTCATGTGTTTTGTTTCTTAAATTACACATATGAGTGAAATAATGTAGTATTTGTCTTTCTCTGACTTATTTGGCTTAGCATAATACACCCTAGCTCCACGCACATCATTGGAAATGGCGGGTCCATTCTTTTTGATGGCTTAGTAATATACCACTGAGTGTGTATGTGTGTGTATTGAAAAAAAAAGGAGAAGGGCAGAGGATGGGGAACACAATTTTCTTTCTTTTTTTTTTTTTTCCACAGACTACACACTTCCTTCACTACTTACTCCTTTGTTCTCTTCTTCACAAAGTATATTCTCTTCCTCCTCAAAAGAGTCATACCAAAGGCTCATTTTATTCATGTGTGTGTGTGTGTGTGTGTATGTTTTTATTCAGTCAGTGGTCTTTTGGGCTTTTTCCATAATTTGCCTACTGTTGATAATGCTGCTATAACATTGGGGTAAATATACTCCTTCATATCAGTTTGTATCATTTGGGTAAATACCTAATAGTGCAATTGTTGGGTCATGGGGTAGTTCTATTTTTAACTTTTTTGAGGAACCTCCATAGTGTTTTCCAGAGTGGCTGCACTGTTTAGCATTCCCACCAACAGTGCAAGTGGGTTCTTTTCTCTCCCCATCCTTGCCAATACTTGTTTCTTGAATTGTTGATTTTAGCCTTTTGGACAGGTATGAGGTGATATCTCATTGAAGTTTTAATTTGCATTTTGTTGATGAAGAATGATGTGGAGTATCTTTTCATGTGTCTGTTAGCCACTTGTACATCGTTTTTGGAAAAATGTCTATGCATGTCTTCCTGCACGTTTCTTAAGGGATTATTTGGTTTTTGGATGTTGAGTTAGTAAATTCTTTATAGATTTTTGGGTATGAGCCCTTTTCAGATATGCCATTTGCAAATATCTTCTCCCATTCTGAAGGTCTTTAGTTTGCTGATTGTTTCCTTCATTGTGCAGAAGATTTCTCCCTTAATAAAGTCCCAATAGTTCATTTCGGCTTTTATTTCTTTTGCCTCCAGCAACATGTTCAATAAGAATTTGCTATGGCTAAGGTCTAAGAGATTGCTGCTTACTTTCTCTTCTAGGATTTTGATGGTTCCTATCTTACACTTAGGCATTTCATCTATTTTGAATTTATTTTTGTGTATAGCATAAGAAAGTGCACCAATTTCATTCTTCTGGATGTTGCTGTCCTGTTTTCCCAGCACTGTTTGTTGAAGAGATGTCCGTTTTCCATCGGACATTTTTTCCAATTGCTTTGTTGAAGATTAGTTGACCATAATAGTTGTGGGTCCATTTCTGGGTTTTCTTTTCTGTTCCATTGATCTTTATATCTGTGTTTTTACCAGTATCCTACTGTCTTGATGACTGCAGCTTTTTAATATAGTTTGAAGTCTACAATTCTCATGCCTCCAACCTTGCTTTTTTCTTTTTCAAGACTGCTTGGTATTCGTGGTTTTTGTGGTTCCATACAAATTTTAAGAATTGTTTATTCTACCTGTGTGAAAATTGCTATTCAGTGTTCTATAGTTTTCAGAGTAAAAATTTTAACTCTCTGGTTAGGTTTATTTGTGAATATCTTATGGTTTTTGTTGCAATTATAAATGGAATGGATTCCTTGATTTCTCTTTCTCATGCTTACTTATTGTTGTATAGATATGCAACAGAATTCTGTACATTGATTTTTGTGTCCTGTGACTTTACAGAATTTATCATTTCTAACAGTTTTTGATGGAAGTCTTTCAGGTTTTCTACATAAATAATCAAGCTTTCTGTGAGGAGTGAAAATTTGACTTCTCCCTTGCCAGTTAGGATGCCTTTTATTTCATTTCGTCTGATTGCCGTGGCTAGGTCTTCCAGTACTGTGTGAATTAATAGTAGTAAGAGTGGACATCCCTGTTTTCTTCCTGACCCTATAGGAAGAGCTTGCAGTTTTTCCGCATTGAGGATGATGTTAACTGTGGGTTTTGTATGTAACCTTTAGGATGCTTTGTTGAGGGTTTTTATCAAGAATGGATGTTGTATTTTGACAAATGC
Organism: Mustela nigripes; assembly: GCF_022355385.1. NCBI lineage: Eukaryota > Metazoa > Chordata > Mammalia > Carnivora > Mustelidae > Mustela > Mustela nigripes. The sequence continues at coordinate 48,069,645 of NC_081566.1, forward strand.
TTTTCCCACATCTATTGAGAGATAACTCTTTCTTTTATTAATGTGATATATCGCATTGATTAATTTGTGAATATTAAACCACCCTTGCAGCCCAGGAATAAATCCCACTTGATTGTGGTGAATGATTCTTTTAATGGTATGTTGGATTCACTTTGATAGTATCTCGTTGAGGATTTTTGCATCCATGTTCATCAGAGATACTGGTCTACAATTCTCCTTTATAGTGGGACCGTTGTTTGGATTTGGAATCAAGGTAATGCTGGCATTATAGAATGAATTTGGAAGTTTTCCTTCCATTTCTATTTTTGTAATGATTTGAGAAGATGAGGTACTGACTCTTCTTTGAATGGTAGAATTTTTCTGAGAAGCCCTCTGGCCCTGAACTTTTGTTTGTTGGGAAATTTTTGACTATTGCTTTAATTTCATTGCTGCTTATGGGTCTGTTCAAGTTTCCTATTTCTTCCTGTTTTGGTTTTGGTAGTTTATATGTTTCTAAGGATTTATCCATTTCTTCTAGGTTGGCCAATTTTTTGGCATATAATTTTTCATAACATTCTCTTGTAATTATTTCTACTTCTGTATTGTTGGTTTTGAACTCTCATTTGTGTTATTATTCATGTCCTTACTCTTTTCTTTTTGATTAGTCTGGCCTAGGGGTTTACCTATTTTATTAATTTTTTCAAAGAACCAGCTTCTAGTTTCATTGATTTGTACTACTGTTTTTTGTGTGTGTTTGTGTGTGTGTCTATGTCATTTATTTCTGCTCTAATCTTTATTATTTCCTTCTTCTATTGGCTTTAGTCTTTATTTGCTGCTTCTTTAGGTGTAAGGTTAGGTTGTGTTTTTGAGACTTTTCTTCATAAGGAAGTGTGCAGAGCTATGTAATTCCTTCTTAGGACTGCTTTCGCTATACCTTAAAGGTTTTGGACTGTTGTGTTTTTGTTTTCATTTGCTTCATTATATATGTTTGTTAATTTCTTTTTTAATTTCCTGGTTGACCCTTTCATTCTATAGTAGGATGTTCTTTAACCTCCATGTGTTTGTGGTCTTTCCAATTTTTTTCTTATGGTTGACTTTAAGTTTCATAGTGTTGTGCTCTAAAAATATGCATGGTATGAGCTCAAGCTTTTTTTTTTTTTTTTTTTTTTTTTTTTAAAGGCCTGATTTGTGACCCAGTATGTGATCTGTCCTAGAGAATTTTGCATGTGCACTCAAAAAGAATGTGTATTCTGCTGCTTTGAGATGAAATGTTCTGAATATATTTAAGTCCATCTGGTCCAGTGTATCATTCAAAGGCATTGTGTCCTTTTTGATATATTGATTGAGTAAGTCGGGTGTTAACATCCCCTACTATTACATTATTATTATCAAAGAGTTTCTATGTCTTTATATTTGTTATTAATGGATTTATATGTTTTGGCACTTGCATGTTGGGGGCATATTTACAGTTGTTAGATCATCTTGTTGGATAAACCCCTTTATTATGATATAGTTCCCTTCTTCATCTCTTGTTATAGTCTTTGTAAAATCTAGTTTGTCTAATATACGTATGACTACTCCTCTTTTGTTTGATGTCCAGTACCATGATAAATGTTCTCCATCCTCTCACTTTCAATCTGCAAGTGTCTTTAGGTCTAAAATAAGTCTCTTGTACAAAGTATATGGATAGGTCTCATTTTTTTATTGATTCTGATACCCTGTGTCTTTTGTTTGTAACATATAATCAGTCCATTTGCATTGAGTGATTATTAATAGGTATGAGTTTAGTGCCATTGTATTAACTGCAAAGTCTGTGTTTCTAGAGGTTTTCTCTGTTCCTTTCTTGTGTTTCTTGATTTGGGTTCTTTTTTTTTTTCCCCAAAGAGTCCCCTTTAATATTTCTTGCAGGGCTGGTTTAGTAGTCATGAGCTCTTTTAATTTTTGTCTGGGAAACTCTATTCTCCTTCTATTCTGAATGATAGCCTTGCTGGATAAAGTATTCTTGGCTGCATATTTTTTCCATTTAGCATGTTAAATATATCATGCCATTGTGTTCTGGCCTGCCAGGTGTCTGTGGAGATATCTGCTTGCCTGATTGTCATCCCTTGTAGGTTAGGGATTTCTTTTCCCTTATGGCTTTCAATTTTATTTCCTTATCTCTGAATTTTTATATTTTACAACAATATATCTTGATATTGGTCTGCTTTTGTTGATTTTGATGGGAGTTCTCTATGCTTCCTGGAGTTGGATATCTGTGTCCTTCCCCAGGTTAGGGAAGTTTTCAGCAATGACTTGTTCAAATAAACCTTCTTCCTTTCCCTCTCTTCTTCTTCTGGGACTCCTTTGTATGAATGTTAATATGCTTTATGGGATTAGCTGAATTTTTGAAGTCTACCTTCATGATCTATTATTTTTCTTTTCCTCTTCTTTTCAATTTCATTATTTTCCATAATTTTATCTTTTATATCACTTATTCATTCCTCTGCTTTTCCCATCCTTTTGGCCATTATATCCAGTTGGTTTGTAAATTAAACTTCGAAAGAAGATTTTGTTCAATTAAAACTCTTGTTTGATTTTTGTCACCTAAATCTTTTTTATACTGTTTAATTATTCTTTGGAATTTAGAAGCACCTGATTTTTCCAACTTCCAAGTTCCCACATTTCTAGAATCTTTCTGTTTTTCTCTATTTCTTCCTATTAATGGCCACTTTGTTTTTGTATCTTGTTAACAAAGATAGTAGTAGCAAGGGAACATCCTCCAAACATATTGTTTTCCACCTTTTAACTTAGATGTAAATTCCCAGGAGAAATTAGGTTTGTCTTCCAAGTTTCTCAGGCAACTGTTCTAACAAAGTGCCACTTCAGCTAAACGGCCTGTTAATGTTTCTCTCTCTCTCTTTTGCTTCCCACCAAAAGTTCAAACTACACTATATCTTAGATTTTGGTTTTAGTCAAAACACAGACCCAAATGTGACTTTCTGTATCCTGAAATTTTCTGCAACAAGCCATAAGTGATTCTTGTCCTTTTTTAAAAAGAGAATAGCCATTTTCCCTCCAGTCTTAGATGTATTTATACAGAGCTTTTATGCAAAATGCTTCATACCATTTAATTACTTGATTAGTTGCAAGGGTTATCAAACAAAGTTCTAAAAGCAATGAAGCTTTAGAGGCAGCAGTTCTGTGGAGAGCTCTATTATGAGCAACATAATTGTTTTTGAGCTTTCATTGAACTTTGACTTATTGTCAGGAATCAATTATGAACTGAATTGTATAAGCTCATTATAAATCATGCTTCATTACAATGGTATTTCATTCAGACTTGGTATCATTAGGATAAATCTCTTAACATATGATATAGTATCTAATGGCATGAAATAGGAAAGGATATTCTGGTCCTATTTAATTGAATTTTTTCTTAATAATCTGATATCTAGATTACATATACAAATATACAGATACCGCAGTTTAGCTCTCCTCAAGTTGCCAGTATTTTGGTAAATAATTACAATCAAAGCAAGCTTTGCCCGAGACATTCTAATGAGTATGTACCTTTGTTTTGTAAAAACTGTTTAGAGGTGGTTTTTATTATGTGAATATTTGTGTATTCCTAAAACGGAAGCTAGAAATTGTTTCCCAGTCTCAGTATATTTGAGCCCATGGAGGCAAACTGAGTTTCACCAACCAAGTAAACTTACCCAGAGATGCAGTATAGAAGCTGGAGATATGGGATAAAGAAAGCACTGCACTGAATCCCTCCTAGAGATGCAGCTTTCAGTGATATCTGGTTTTCTGAGGGTAAACTGTCACAGTGAGAGACTATTCCTAGAGAGACTGTCACTGACTTTTAATCAAGAACCACTACTGAAATGTACTTGAATCTGATGAAGTAGCCTACATCTCTAGCTCTACCAGTACTTCTGGAAGCTTCCTTGTAACAATATTATTTTTTTACATGTAATCTTTTTGTGTAACTTTGTTATGTTTTCTCATTAACAGAGTAGGTTTCTCTTTGCAAATACTGGCTCATTGATAAGCCTAAAAATTGTCTGCATTTTTACTGTATACCACTAAAAGTTAATATTTTCTGACATTTCAGTTCATGCAGTTATATAAAATATTTTTTGCAAGCAGTTTTTCCTTTGATATTATTTGCTTTTTTGTCTGACATAGTACATGGAAATTATAAAAATGAGCATAACAGTGACACCAGACATGTAAGGAAGCCAGTATGGCCATCAAAATTTAAAGGTAAACTAAAGAATTATTCTTTTTTTTTTTTTTTTACTTTTAATTTTTTATTTTTTATAAACATATATTTTTATCCCCAGGGGTACAGGTCTATGAATCACCAGGTTTACACACTTCACAGCACTCAGCACTCACCAAAGCACATACCCTCCCCAATGTCCATAATCCCACCCCCTTCTCCCAAACCCCCTCCCCCCAGCAACCCTCAGTTTGTTTTGTGAGATTAAGAGTCACTTATGGTTTGTCTCCCTCCCAATCCCATCTTGTTTCATTGATTCTTCTCGTACCCACTTAAGCCCCCATGTTGCATCACCACTTCCTCATATCAGGGAGATCATATGATAGTTGTCTTTCGCTGCTTGACTTATTTCGCTAAGCATGATATGCTCTAGTTCCATCCATGTTGTTGCAAATGGCAAGATTTCATTTCTTTTGATGGCTGCATAGTATTCCATTGTGTATATATACCACATCTTCTTGATTAAAGAATGATTCTAAGATAAATATTTTAAATATCCATTTAGGTGTGACTAAGTTTTGATGCTGTTGACTTCAGTGCACAGGATACATTAGTGATTCTTGTTTGTTGCCTGCTATCAGTATTGGTTCATGTAGAACCCCTTCTATTTTAATATATATAATGTATGTGTGGATATTAAATGATATCCACAAATGGACAATTCAGTTCAAGGATGAGAAAACTGAAAATCACTTGCATGCAAGTATTTCCCTTCTTTTCCATTACCAGCTTGCAACCTTTCATCTGGTATAAACAGTATCCCGAACCTGGGAGATATTATCATCTTGGTAATTATTACTATTTTTTTTAACATATGTTTAGAATATGTATTTGGCTTTTAGTTATTTCCACACTTCTGAAAAAGTTGTCTTCTATGAATTTTTTGTGAGTCGGATTCACATATTTTGTTGAAAGTAGCTGACATGTAGTTATTGTTTTTTTTCACTGCTTTATACAATATTCCTTTGTGAGATTTGCCACAGTGTATTTACCCATTCTTTTAAGAATATTCAAGTTTGTACAGAATTTATTAGAACAGTTTTAGATAATCATAAAAGTAGTGAAGATAGTACAGTTTCATATACCACCTCTACCACCATAGTTTCCCTTTTTATGAATATCTTATGTTAGTGGAGTATATTTCTTAGTGTTAATTTAGCCAATATTGATATAATATTATTAGTGAAAGTCCATACTTTATTCAGAGTTCCTGATTTTTACCTAATGCCCTTTTTTTTTTTTTGTTCTAGGATCCCATTCAGGACGCCTTGTTACATTTAATTGTCATGTCATCTTAGGCTTCTCTTGGCTGCAACAATTTCTCAGACTTCAAAATTGTATTTGATGACTTTGACAGTTTTGAGGCATAAAAGCCAGGTATTTTTAGAATGTCTCTCAACTGAGATTTCTCTTACTCTTTTTTTCTTATAATTAGATAGTGTTTATGAGTTTTAGAAGGAAGGACCACAGAGATAAAATATTTTATTATTTTTTGACATTATGGAATTGAAATAATCTTTCCCAAATTTTTATTTAAATTCCAGTTAGGGGGCACCTGGGTGGCTTAGTGGGTTGAGCCTATGACTTTGGCTCAGGTCATGATCTCGGTGTCCTGGGATTGAGCCCCGCATCGGGCTCTCTGCTCAGTGGGGAGCCTGCTTCCTCCTACTCTCTCTCTCTGCCTGCCTCTCTGCCTACTTGTGATCTCTCTGTGTCAAATAAATAAATAAAATCTTTGATAAATAAATAAATAAATAAATTCCAGTTAGTTGGCATACAGTGTAATATTTCAGATATGTATGAATATTGTATATATGTATGAATATGAATGTAGTGATTTAACCCTCATATATAACACCTCATACTCCTCACAAGTGTCCCCCCCCCTTTTTAAAGATTAATTTATTCTAGAGAGAGCGAGCATGCATGAAAAAAGGGGTGTTGGGTTGGGTGGGCAGAAGCTGAGGGAGAAAAACTTCAAGCAGACTACCCACTGATCATGGAGCCCAGTACTGGACTTTATCTCATGACCCTTGAGATCATGACTTGAGCCAAAACCAGGAGCCAGATGCTCAAAAGGCTGAGCCTCCTAGGCTCCTTGACAAATACTCTTCTTAATCCCTGTATCTGTTTAGCCCTTCCCTCCCACCCAGCTTTCTTCTGGTAACCATCGTTTTATTCTCTATAGTTAAGAGTGTTTCTTGACTTTCCTCTCTTCCTCCCAACCCCCATGTTCATTTATTTTGCTTCTTAAATTCTACTTATGTGTGAATTCATTTGGTATTTGTTTTTCTCTGACTGATTTATTTTACTCAACATAACCCTCTAGCTTTGTCCACATCATTAGAAATGGCAAGACTTCATTCTTTCGTATGGTAAGTAATATTCCCTTGTGTAATATGCCACTTCTTCTTTATACATTCATCAGTTATTGGACATTAGGTCTCTTTCCATGACTTGACTATTAAAAATTGGGGTAGATGTATCCTTTCAAATTAGTACTTTGGTATCCTTTGGGTAAATACCTAATAGTGTAATTTCTGGGTCATAGTATCGTTCTATTTTTAAGATTTTGAGGAACCTCCATACTGTTTTCCAGAGTGGCTGTACCAGTTTGCATTCCCAGCAGTGTAAGAGGGTTCCCCTTTCTCTGCAGCCTTGCCAAAGCAGGTTGTTTCCTGTTGTTAATTTTAGCCATCTAACTGATATGAGGTGATAGCTCATTGTAGTTTGTATTTGTATTTCCCTGATGATGAGCTATGTTGAACGTCTTCTCATGTGTCTGCTGGCTATCTATGCTTTCTTTGGAGAAATGTCTCTTCATGTCTTCTGCCCATTTTTTAACTGGATTATTTGTTTTTTGGATGTTGAATATTATAAGTTCTTTATAGATTTTGAATTCTAACCCTTTTCAAGTATGTCATTTGCATATCTTCTCCCATTCCATAGGCTGGCTTTTAGTTTGCTGATTGTTTCCTTTACTGTGCAGAAGATCTTTATTTTGATGAAATCCTAATAGTTTATTTTTGATTTTGCATCCTTTGCTTCGGGAGACATATCTCTTAAGAAGTTGCTATGGCCAGTGTCAAAAAGGTTGCTGGCTGTGATTTCCTCTAGGTTTTGGATAGTTTCCTATCTCACAATTAGGTCTTTCATTATCCATTTTGAATTTATTTTTGTAAATAAGAAAATGGTCCAGTTTAATTTTTCTACATATTGCTGTCCAGTTTTACCAATACCGTTTGGTGGAGAGATTTTTTTTCCTCTAGATATTCCTTCCTGCTTTATCAAAGATTGACCACTTAGTTATGCATTCATTTCTGGGTTTTCTATTCTGTTCTGTTGATCTATACAGCTGTTTGTGTGTCAGTACCATAATGTCTTGATCACTACAACTTTGTAATATAAATTGAAGTCTGTGATTGTGATGCCTCCAGTTTTGTTTTTCAAGATTGCTTTGGTTATTCCATAACCATAAAAGACCCTGAATTTTAGGATTGCTTGCTCTAGCTCTGTGAAAAATGCTGCCGGCATTTTGATAGGGAGCACATTAAGTGTATTGATTGCTTCCGGTAACATAGACATCTTAACAATATTTGTTCTTCCTATCCATGAACATAGAACATAGAATGTCTTTACATTTCTTTGTGTCATCCCTAATGTCTTTCATCAATGTTTTATGGTTTTCAGAGTATAGGTCGTTCACCTCTTTGATTTAGTTTATTCCTAGGTATCTTATTTTTGGTACAATTGCAACTAGTATTTTCTTAATTTCTCTTTCTGCTGCTACATTGTTGGTATATAGAAATGCAACAGAATTCTGTACATTGATTTTTGTATCTTATGACTTTACTCAATGTGTGTATCAGTTCTAGCAGTTTTTCGTTGGGGTCTTTCAGGTTTTCTACATAGATAATCAAGCTGTCTGTGAAGAGTGGAAGTTTGCTTCTTCCTTGCCAGTTTGTTTGTATTTTATTTCTTTTTGTCTGATGGCTGAGACTAGGTCTCCCAGTACTGTGTGAAATAACAGTGGTAATAATGGACATCCCTGTCTTGTTCCTGAGCCTAGAAGAAAAGCTCTCAGTTTTTCCCCATTGAGGATGATATTAGCTGTGGGCTTTTGTATATTGCCTTTATGATGTTTGTTGAGGGGTTTTTGTTTATTTTTTTTAAATCAAGAATGGATGCTGTATTTTGTCAAATATTTTTCCTCTATCTGTTGAGAGGATCATATGGTTGTTATTCTTTTTTTATTAATGTGGTGTATGACATTGATTTGTGAATGTGAAAAGGGAGGACACAGCTTAGGAGCTGTTAGCAAACATTTAAAATATTTGCAAACATTTAAAAAATGTTAGCAAACATTTAAAAAATGTGGAATAAGAAGATTTATTATAAGTGTGAATATTATGTGTATGGCTGGACTTTCTTGGTGTCTTTAAATTTATCCTACTTTATGTTCTTTGAGCTTGGAAACATGGTTTGGCATCTGTCATGAATTTTAGAAAGTTCTGTATCATTATTATAAATGTATCTTAGTTTCTTTTTCTGGTTTTCCAATTACATGTATCTTATACCTTTTGAAATTGCCTTACTTCTTATATACTTACTTTTTTTAGGGTGGAAGGCAGAGGGAGAGGGAGAGAGAGAGAGACTCTTAAGCAGGTTCCATGACCACTGTGGAGCCAGATGCAGGGCTTCATCTTACGACCCTGAGATCATGACCTGAGTGGAAATCAGGAGTCAGACACTAACCCACTGAGCCACCCAGGTGACCCCATAGTTCTTATATTCTCTTCTTATTCTTTTCTTCCTTTGACTTCAGTCTGGTGTTTTCTCTTAATTATGTTCTAAAAATGTAAGTTTAGGTTTTAGCTTAAAAGATAGTAAGTTTTTTCTTATTTTATGTATTGACTGATCTTTCCTGTCCTCAGTGCTCTTCCATTACTCTTATGTCATGAGTGAAATTCATTGTGGCTGTTAGGCTTTTTCTGAGTTATTTTATGCCATTGATCACCTTATGTCTATATTTATATATATATATATTTCCATATTTTATATAAATATATAATATATTTATAAATTTATAAATATATATTTATAAATAACATAATATATATTTATACAATAAATCTCAGTAGCTGGTATGCAATTTCCTCCCAGTTGCTCCACGTTTTTTTTTTCCTTTTTTAAAATCTTCATTGACTTTTTTTTTTTTTTAATTTGACAGAGAGAGAGAACAGAAGGGGGAGCAGCAGGCAGAGGGAGAAGGAGAAGCAGGCTCCCTGCTGAGCAAGGAGCCCCATGTGGGGCTCAGTTCCAGGACCCTGAGATCATGACCTGAGCCAAAGGCAGATGGTTAAGCATCTGAGCCACCCAGGCACCCCTGTATTCCACTTGTTTAGAAATCTCTTGTCTTCCCTCTGTATTTTATAATCTCATTGGTATGTTAAATGTCAAGACATCTACTAGATTTTTTTTAAAGATTTTATTTATTTGACAGACAGAGATCACAAGTAGGCAGAGAGGCAGGCAGAGAGAGAGAGAGAGAGAGAGAGAAGGAAGCAGGCTCTCTGCTGAGCAGAGAGCCCAATGCGGGGCTCGATCCCAGAACCCTAGGATCATGACCTGAGCCAAAGGCAGAGGCTTTAACCCACTGAGCCACCCAGGCACCCTGACATCTACTAGATTTTGAAATGGAGATATATCACAAGCAAAGGCTACATGAATTTTGAGTTTTGGGGCGTGGTCCCAGAGGTGTTAGGAATTGTTAGAGAAAGGACACTTTAAGTCATCTGAAGCCCTGAGAGTTCACAGCCAAAAAATGAGATTCTAGAGCTCAGTGTTTTATAAAATGTTCAGTTTATTGAAACATAAGTGAAGCATTATTGTGGGAAAAAGTATCTGATATTAGACAGAGAACAGGAACATTAGTGTGAGATAGTCAAGAGCACAGAAGTTAGAACTTGTATTTCAGAAAACACCATTTAGGTTTCATGTCAAATATCTTTCCTTTATCATCTGCCACCAATGTTCATTTCTCCACACTTTCCAACAGTTTAAGTTGCCTATTATTTCTCATTGCACTTCCTAAAATACTTCTCACAATTTTTTTTGTAATTACATAGCCTCTATATCACTCATTAAAAATTCCAATAGGACATGAATATATTTTCCCTATCCATATACATCTTCTTTCTCTAACTAGAATCTGATACCAGGTAAAGATTCAGCAAGTATCTTTTAATGAAGTAATTATCATAGTATATTAATTTACTCAAGTGAGATAATAGGAAGTAACTTTTTCCGGGTTCTGTTCCTGGCTATGTCATAAATTGGCTCCGTGATCTTATATTGTTTATACGAACATCACGGACTCAGTGATGTTATTTATATATTAGACGGTTGAACTGAATTTTCCTTAAGATTATGTGTTTTTAAAACATTTTATAATTCTTAGTTTGCCTTTCTTGTATACACTGTGTGATAGGAGACAATTTTATAAATGCACATCTGCATTATTAAACACATTCATCAGGGAAGAGGGACATGAGGCACTTAAAGTTTACCTGTCATACAAATGTATCCAGGAAATACAAGGGGAAGTTAAAATAAACTAGTGATAAACTATAGCAAAGTATGGAAAATTTATCATTTTCTACCAGTCTCCTTCCCTAAGCTGATAAATGGCATTGTTTTTGCATTACAGGCCCTTTTCAACATGATAAACTTTTTGAAAGAAACCCAATTCCATGATAAAGAGATTTGGGCAGAAATGAGGAGCAGTTGCCTAGTTAGAGTGCTGTGCTGCAGTGTTTGATGAATGAAACGCAACTCGATTGTGGCGGGGAGCCAGAGCGCAGAAGCATAAATGCACTTGGCTGAAGCTAAGTATAGCTGATGTGACATTCTGAGAACACTGGGTGTTCTGATATGGCAAGCAGGCCTTATGAAATCTCAACAAAGCTGTAGATTTGTTTTATAGTTGTAAGGACATTTACCTTATACCAAAGTCACGTGGAATAGCTTCCTTAGAAAAGCAATCAGGAGATGCTGAGGCAGAAGAAGAGTGAAATTAACATCCTCCTTGCTTTCTTCCTTGAAGTCTCCAGATTTTCTTGAAGTTCTCTGAAATAAGATGAGAAATTGGAAAGTGGTATGGAGGAGACTGCAAAGCCAAAGCAAAAAGTAGTAGTACCTGTGAAGAAAGTTGGGAGAGAGACAAACATTCAGAAAACGAGTCGAGTTCAGTTTTACACACATACCCACATGTACTCACATGCACACACACATATTCATGTATCTATAAAAAGTTAACAATTCTTAATTACCTTCATGCAATCCTGTAATCAACTCCCTTGTACCCATCCCCCATTTTTTTAATGTTTTGTCTAAAGTCTTATAATCTCAACTGATTTTTCTCTGCTAAGATAGCTCTGGGCCTTTTTATTTGATTTCTGATGCAATGGATGTGCCACAATCATTGTCCCCAAGGTGGCCACAAATCCCATAACTCACCATGGCCTTGCTTAAAGTTAGGAGTAAAATCAAAGTGTTGGTTTTATAGTTACTTCCTTTCCATTCATTTGTGATCAGTTAACTTCTGATTAACGGGTGGTGCCACCCAAGCTGTACATGGATGGCATGTATCTCTGGGAAATGCAGGTTTTTTGTTTGTTTGTTGTTTGTTTGTTTGTTTGTTTTTCTGAATAGAAAGCTAATGTCTTACCATGTGTTTTAGCACATTTTGTGCCCTGAGATTATTGTCAATGCATTTAAGAAAGGAGTCCATCTAAAAGGTGTCATGACTTTTGAAAGCAACATATTGTGGCTCATTTTTTCAAATAGGAAACTCGGCCAATTTTGTCAACATATAATTCTGGAATATTGAAGTTGTATGCAGCAGCATAAAGTATATGCTAATGAAAGCTATTATTTCTAAGCACGAAATGACATTTTTAAAATAATTTAGCAACAAATTAATATTTTCACATATCTGTGATTTTCTCAAACTGGATGAATAGAAGGTTTCTTATTAAAAACAAACAACCTCAACACTTCCCTTTTTCATTTTAAACTAAGTTACAAGTAACCTTGAATAAATGAGATGATGAATCACTACTGGTAATTAAAAGTAAAAAGTGAAGAGAATAAGAAAAAAAAAACAAGGAAAATTCTAGCATAGAAACAAAGTGGGTATCTAATAACAGTTCTATAATGATTGTTTAAACTCATGTTCCTTAAATATTGATATCCACACCATTTTTTATGTCTCAAAATTCTTTAAAATATATGGTCCTTAAAGCTAAATTTCACAGTAACTAAAACAATGCAAATTATAACAGTTTGAATGTGTATTCTGTATTCCTGCTTTACCTAATTTATTGGTGAGTCAGATCATATTGGGCTCCACTTTATATTTACTTAGTTATTTGTGAAATTATGTGATTAATTTTTAATGTGCAGTTACATCATTTTATATAAACAAAAAACCTTGAAGCAAAGTAATTCTAACTTTGCTGCTGTTCCACCATGCAAGAAGTATTCCTGTGTTTGCCTATGTTATTTCCTTATCAGTGCTCTTCCTAGTATTTTTATAGGTAAATGCCTCATTTCTGTCAAAGTTTATCTTAAAATACCCTTTAGGAATGTATTCCCAATCCTTTCAGTAAATGTGAACTCTCTGTGCCTTTAATATGCAACCATATAATTCTCTTTCACTTGAGTCTGTTGTATCCCCCAAACATCAAGAAGATATTATTGATAATTGAATTGACAGATACACACATATATACATTTCTGTCTACCATATCTATCAGTAATATATGCTTGGCACTCTTTTTTTAAGTATAGCTGACCATCAAACAACATGGATTTGAGCTATGTGGGTCCATTTATATGTGTATGTGTTTCAATAAATACAGTGAAGTACTGTACATATATTTTCTCACATTTTTCTTAGCATTTTTGGGTTGCGTTTTTTAAGAATACAGTTTATGATATACAAAATACGTGTTAATTGACTGTTATTGGTAAGACTTTTGCTAACTATGCTATTAGTGAAGTTTTGGAGGAGTCAAAGATTTTCACTTATGGGGGGCTCAGTGCTCTTTGTTCAAAGGTAAATGGTATGCATATGTGTGTGTATGTATGTGTTTGTGTGTTTATACATATTATATATATATATAATCCATACAAAGCTTTTGAAGGAACAGGATTTAATCAATACATTTGCCTGTATGTATGAATGTACGTATGTATGTATGTATGTATGTATTTAAAGGAGTCTCCATGCACAATGTGGAGCCTAGGGCAGGCCTTGAACTCATGTCCCTGAGATTAAGACCTGAGCTGAGATCGTCAGAAACTTAACCAACTGAGTACCCAGCTGCCCCAATACAACTGCTTTTAAAACTCAGTTAAATTTGTCTTTTGGGTGAAAACCTACTCACATATGCAATTAGAATGAAATAGCCTATTTCCATTTATAGTTTTTATTCTTAATCCATTGTATTATGGATCACTCACACGTAACCCTGTACCTTAGATTTTTGAATTAATGAAACTTACCTCATGATCCTCATTTGTGGTTACCTGATAAAATCTTCTAATATTTTCCTAATTAATTTTTTATAAAGATTTTATTTATTTGACAGAGAGAGAGAGAGAAAGCACAAGCAGGGGGAGTAGCAGGCAGAGAGGGAGAAGCAGACTCCCTGCTGAGCAAGCAGCCTGAGCAGGCAGGAACTTGATTCCAGGACCCTGGGATCATAACTTGAATTGAAGGCAGCCACTTAACTGACTAAGCCACCTAGACACCCCTCATAATTAATTTGTTGCTGCTAAGGGCCACTTGCGGTGGAACTGGCTTGAATAGTTAAAGCAGGAGCAGAATCCTATAGAATAGCTTAAATGGTTACTGTGTTCACTAAACTCAGGCCATTTATTGGACAGTTTCCAGTTCTCCTTAGCAAATGACCTTCTGTATCTGTGAGGAAATTGATCGGAAAGTGGTTTATAAGAAATCAGCCCCTATACATATTAAGGTCATTAGCATTGACAGTTATTGGTGTTTTGTAAGAACCAGGGAGTTGCTTTGTCAGCAGTTTCATAGTCATGAAAGGAGAGGGTACTACCCACTCTCTGTTATTTTCCAAATATTTAAATATTAGTGAGTTATTGACTCCATCCTAATTTTTACTTTATGTATCCAGAATGAATAGATTTTAATTTGCATGCCCACCTTAAACAATTGATATCGATAGACTGAAGAACTGTTGGGAAGGGTTTCAAGACTTTATCCAAGATGCATTTGAAGGAGTGCCATGATTAACTGTAAATATGTGCTGTCTGAAGAGCTGCCCTGGAGAGAGGCAGAGCTGCTCTGTGTTGTGAGTTAAGACAACAAACCAAAATAAAAGTAACAGCGAAGCCTCTAATCATTGTGCTAGTTTAAGCAAAAAGAGGAAGCACCAGCTCCCTCAATAATCCTCCCCCCACCAAAGGAATGCATCTAGGGAAATTCAGATGTCTGTATCAGCTTAAAGGGGGATTGTTGCGCGGCTGAGGGAACATCAAACAAGAGGCTCCTGAAGTGCCCTGGATGAGGGCAAGAGGTAAGACTAGCAAAGAAGTACTGAGTATCCGAGTGTCCTACCTTCAGTAAGGAGGTCTCAGCAGAGGTATCTGGAGAAGGCCAAGGTCCCTTGGTAAGGAAGTTTATGAATGCATTGGTTTGTGCTAGGATTCCAGATACGCATCAGGTCATGGCTGGCCAGGGTGACCTGAGTTGTTGACTGCAACGTCCCTCAGAGACTGTGTATGGAGTCTGGTGTGGTGATGGCAGCATTCTACCATGAGCCTTCCCAGATAAAATCTTTTTAATGATCTTTAATGGGGGTGTAAAGATTATACATAGAATTTTCACCAGGAGTTGGACTTCTTATTCTGGACAAGTAGATTTGGGAAATGGCTACATATTTCACCTCTGCTGAATACAGTTTGAGGCGGGACATGCCATTCATTCCATACCTTCAACTGCAGTACCCATTCTGAACTATTAGCATCAGCTCTGAACTTTCTTGCTAACCCAAGAACTTAATTTGCAACTGCTTATTTTACTGACCATATATAATTGGCACTTCATTGTTAACACCCTTATATTTTTCTGTTGGTCTCCCATGCTATATAGCATGAAGTCTATAAATTCAGGGATCATTTCCTCCACATTTAGCAGCATTCTCGGCTCTTCAGGAATTTAATAGATCTTTAATGAAAGAAAACAGAAGGGAAACTATCAGATTGTCCAGTGGAGAAATTCTCAAATTCACTTGTGTAACAGAGTGTTGAACTTGTGAAATTCAGTTTCAAGTTAAATTGACTGAAAATGTGTAGTCTTTACAAAGTTCTTTATTTTATTAATCTCCACTTCAATTTAATTTTTTAAACCTGTGAAGTTTGAAACCTATCAATGATACCTATTTGATAATGCCTTTTTCCAGTTGAGATAGAATTTGCTTTACTGCTTTCTTTGTGTAGCAACTGGCTGCCTATGCTTAGATTTAGTTTGATCACCACTATCTCTAAGAGTTTTTTCGTTTTCCCCAATCTAAATCAGGGGCTTATATTCTATTTTAGCCTTTAGTTTTTGGGTATGAAGTTTTTCCCATTGCACTAATGTAAGTGTTATTTGGATGATGAATATATTCATATCTCTCCAAGGAGACTGCAAAAGGCAGAAATGACACCATATTGCTCATACCCTAGACCATGTACATATGAAGAAATGCTTGTTGAAGGCCTATGTTTATTTTAAAATTTTTGAGTCAATGTTTATTTTAAAATTGTTATAGCTACTAATATTTGATGTTTCCCTAACTTGAGTGCATTCCCTTCAATATCCTCCTATGTATTTGTTTTTACATATGACTCAGAGCATTTCAGCTTGTCTGTGATCTCTAATCTCCTTTGAAAGTCTCCTGTCCAAGACAAAATTGAGTTGTATGTTTGATTTGTATACTGTTATATAGAAAAATCAGTCATAAATATTGAATTGTGCAATACAGAATCATGATCAGTTTTCTGTCCACAATGTAACTCTCAACTCTCCCTTCCATTTCCAGTGATTATGCTGGAGTACTGCTGAGGTAGTTAAGGATCAGAGCTTTTAGGAATATTCTCTGCCTCCTGTGTTCATGTGTAAATCCTCTGTATCCTGTTTTATTCATAATACCCTTATATAGATATAATATATGCATATACATCATATACACTAAACTTTTATTACAAGTTTTTGGATTTATTTTAGAGAGGAAGGGAGTGGGGAGGGGCAGAGGCAAAGGGATAGAGAATCTTAGGCAGGCTCCACTTCCAGCATGGAGCCTGATACGGGGCTCAATTTCACAATCCTGAGATCATGACCTGACCTGAAATCAAAAATCAGGTGCACTTAACCTAATGAGCTACCCAAGTACCCCAGTGTCTGGATTTATTTTTGTTTGTTAGCCATCTTGAGAATAAAATATAGAACATCTTAATATTGGGTATGTAATAGGACCTTAGTAAATGTCTTCTTTAATGAATACATGAATGAGATACTTCTAAATTTATATACTATGTCTGATTTTTATCCAAAGATAAACTTGTGGATATTATAAGAGCCCAATTTAGAAAATGTAGAACAATTTTCAGTCTAATTTTTTTTAAAGATTATATTTATTGACACAGAGGGTGAATGAGCATGAGTGTACAAGCAGGGGGAGCAGCAGGGAGAGGGAGAAATATGCTCCCCATAGAGCAGAGAGCCCAACAAAGGACTTGATCCCAGAGCCTGGGATCCTGGCCTGAGCAGAAGTCAGAGGCTTAACCAACTGAGCCACCCAGGCACCCCTTTAGACTATATAGATAGATAAAAATATTTATATTTATATATTTAATAATTTTATATATTCATTTATTATATTTAATCATACATGTTTATATATAAATATATATTTATATATAATTATAT
>NC_081566.1:48087299-48137358 GCF_022355385.1 Mustela nigripes
AAATTTATATATATAAATATATATTAATAATATATAAATGATAACTATATTAATAATTAATTATAATTATTATATTAATAATATAAATAATAAATATATTAATAATATATAAATATATATTTGTATTTATAAAAATTATATATTTATATAAATTTATATATGAATTTATATATTTATATAAATATATATGTTATATATAATACATATATATTTTTAAAGATTTTTAAAATTTATTTATTTGACAGAGAGAGAGAGAGAGAGACAGTGAGAGAGGGAACACAAACAAGGGGAGTGGGAGAGGGAAAAGCAGGTTTCCCGTGGAGCAGGGGGCCTTATGCAGGACTTAACTCGGGTCTCAATCCCAGGACTCTGGGACCATGACCTGAGCTCAAGGCAGACACTTAATGACTGAGCCACCCAGGTGCCCCTAGACTAATATTTTTAAAGGGTAATCTAAACTTGATATGGAAATATATTATCCACAGTTTATTTGATTTTATTTTAAAAAATAATTTGTAAACTGAAGACATTCTGTATTGACTAATATTATGGAAACCTAATAAAAAACCATGCCCTGAAAGAATTTAACATTTAAATGTAGTGTCTTACTAGATGATATTTCTAGATATGTAGATCTATAGAAGGATGCTGTCAAAAGCACAGATACTTTATTTTACCACATTGGAGCTATGAAGGCATTAAGCAATTATACAAGTATTGGATCTCTTCCAGATTTGGGAATAAAGTGGCTGGGTATGGAAGAATATTGAATTCAAATAATTATGAGAATAGTTTTAGCTTGATCTTGATAATGATTTTATTACATAAGCCAACATTATACTCCACCCTGTTAAAGTTTCATGTTGTTGCAGAAACCACATTTTGAAATTTAATGGACTTTTTATTCACTGTCCTACTATACTTAGAGCTGTGTGACTTAAACAAAAATCAATGTGAGTGGGACAACTCCCTTGATTCAACATTCATGAAGATTACTAGGAACTGTTTTGTAGTCTTTGTCTCAAAGTCCTGACCATTGGTCTGTGATCAAAGTGAATCAAGAGTTGCTCCCTATTACTGTTTGATTATACATCCAGCACCAATACAACTGACACAGTGAAAATGCCCCAACCTGAATAATTAAATCCTTTGGTATATTTCTTCAAAAGGCACATAGAAGTGGAAGGTAAATTATATTCTTGAAGACAAATGTCTTTCTTAAAGTCATCATGTTGTTTTATGGTATCTACTTCAAGTTACTGGGAAAACCTCTTTAATAGTACTTTTTGTTCATGTCATTGATCTTGGTAAGAGTCCTTGTGGAGAACAGCTGTGTGGTTGATAGAGTGCTTATGGGTAAAAATCAGCAACTTATTGGCAGGGATAATTTGCTATCCAAATCGTCAAGAAAGCTGTGAAGAATAAAACTGCACCAGTCACTTCTAATGTTTTGAATGTGTTTATCCAACATGTTTTTAAGGGATTCCTTTGAAGGAGCAGTTTATCCTCAAATATATATTTTTCATATTTTCATTAAAATTTAATTGAACTAAAGATTACACATCATAATTACATAAGTGATAAAAACCACCAAAATAACATACATGGTTTAGGTTTTAAAAATGTCTCATTCTTTGTATAATTTTCAATCATTTTGCAAACATTATTTCATAGTCCCCTAATATCATTTCATATATGAAATGTCCTATCCTACTGAACTGACGTTACATATATACCCACTTTAAGATAAGATCAAGTCACTGATATTTTAGGTAAGAGTATCGAAAATAATGGAATCTAGGTGGCCACACTGAGCAGAAACAGATGTGGCATGTCATGGGCCCCCACATTTCACAGTTCCAAATGAAGGAATGTTGCTGCTGTGACACTGATCCTGGAAGTGACTTGCTGAATAGGCGCTCAGTTAGTCACTGCACGTTCACAATTGAGGACTTTACAAGAAAAATCATCCATTAAAGAAATGCTTATAGTGACCGTGCTCCTATTTCATAAACAACCTCAACCTTAGCAAAGAGACACATCTTCACTTTAAATTAGAAATTCAAATCAAGTCAGGGTCTTCAGGGGCCCTGGGTGGCTCACTTAAGCTTTTGCCTTCAACTCAGGTCATGATCCCAGGGTCCTGGGATCAAGTTCCCTGTCAGAGCCTGCTTCTCCTTCTCCCTGCCTCTTGTGGTCTCTAGCTCTCTGTTTCTCAAATAAATAAATAAAATCTTAAAAAAAAAAAAAAAAGTGGCCTTCAAAAATCTTTGACCCTCATCTTTCTAGTGTTCCCCAAAGCCCAGTTTCTTAGAACTTTCTTCATAAACATGTTTCCATGTTACTTCTCAAACTTTATAATTCATCTTTTTAATGTTAATAGTTGAATTGAATAAGCACTTTACATTTTAAGAACTGTGAGCTTTGCTTTACTACCACTTTATCATCTCAGGAATCCAAAAAGCAGGTTTTATTTACACCAAATATAAAGAAAACTTAGAAAAATTGGGAAATTTTTCAGTTTTTAGGCCTAAAAATGTATGTTATATACTTGCACTAAAGCATCCAAGTATACTTTATAATTCCTGTAATGTTGGATATTCATGTTTGTCCTTTTAAAAATATCTTAGAATTAAGCATTAACGTTTTTCACAGAGAATATTCTCTCCTTTGCTAGATTTATTCTTAAGTCCCGTACTGCTTTTTTATGCTAATATTAAGTTATATCTTCTTATTTATATTTTCTAATGCTTTGTTTTATTAAAATGCATTTTATATGTATAGATTAATGTTGCGAGTTTTTTCTTTTTGCATTCCAGTTAGAAATTCTTTAATTTTATTACTCTGTCTGATTAGGCCAGCATCAAAAAAAGTAAATGCAGTGGTATCTCTGTCTTGTTTGATTTTAAGGAATGCTTTTTAACCCAGTTTGGATGGTGTGTGTAGAGTATTTTCTAATAGCTATGATTGGGCAGGACAAGATAACTATCTTTTATTCCCAGTTTACTTAATTTTATCATAAATACATAATGAGTTCTATCAATTTTATGTCTATGGGGAGGTTCAAATTTTGTAGCTTAACGTTTTATTGTCATAAATTGGTTTTAGATGTTTTCTTAAATTTTGTATTCTCAGTAGTTCAATTCATATTTAATATTTTGTAATGTTGCATTTTATTTGCTAATACTTTCTGTAACATTTTAAAATGTTTAATAAATGAAATGGACTTATAAATTTTTTCTATTTTATTGCCATTACCAAAACTATGCTGACATCCTAGCATGTATTATATTTATATTTATAGGCTTTTTTCCTATTGTCTAGAAGAGTTTAATAAGAGTCAAATGATTTGTTGCTTAAAGCTGGTAAAACCATCTTATAGAAATACTTCTAATTATTTGCATATATTTTGCCTTCTACTTTTTTTAGTAAATTATAGGATTACTTACGCATTTCTAGTTTTCCCCAGTTAGACTGTAGTTTTTCCTCTGGTACCACTCTTGTCATCTGACTTACGCCACCTGTTTGAAAAATACACTTTCTGGGTCAAATTTGCTTAATTTACACCTTTATATTCACCATCAAACTCTTTGCAAGTAATCACTTCTCCAGCAAATATGTCTGCAATACTGAACAGACTGCACTTCACTTTGCCTCTATTTTAAAGTCATCCTCTAAACTTAAGATGCACTTTCTTCACCTCTACTAATTGAAGTTTTTTTTTTTTAAAGATTTTATTTATTTAACAGAGAGAGATGACAAGTAGGCACAGAGAGAGAGAAAGAGAGAGAGAGAGAGAGAGAGGAGGAAGCAGGCTCCCTGCCGAGCAGAGAGCCCGATGCGGGACTCGATCCCAGAACTCTGAGATCATGACCTGAGCTGAAGGCAGAGGCTTAACCCACTGAGCCACCCAGGCGCCCTACTAATTGAAGTTTTATGGAGTGTTTGAGAACTTACTCAAATGGTAAATGCATGTCTGGGAAGAAAATTTTATAATGAAAGTCTTCTTGAATATTGATTTTTGTTAATATGAAATACTTCCACAACAACAAAAAGTACTTTATAAACTGTGGCACAATTGTTTTAAAAGCATTATGGAAACTGATAAAAGAGCAAAAGGGAATAGCCAGTTTCCCTAAGCAAAAAAGGAGTTAGAAGGAGGAGGGCTAGAATCTTTCCTTATGGCAGCGCCAGAGACTTTTGGCATGGGAACTGCTGCTAACTTGGGTTTTATCTCAAAGCAGAAAGAGACCTCAGGCCAGAACAAGGTAGGAGGTAATCTATAAATTTTTTTAAATCCAGAACACCGTTAAAATGTAATTCCAGAGTAAAATAGACTGATAAATGAAAATGTGGCAAAGAAGAGCAGATGAAGCCAAAGTAGTTTTGGATGGGAACACTATAGTTCTGGGTAGGAAAAAAAAAAAAAGCCTACAAGGTATAAAATACAAAATGTCACTGTAATTTTAACGTCCTGTTAATTTTGTGTGAAGTAGAAATCACCTTGTCAAATTACCATAAAATTGGTCTCAGGTGGTAATTGCTCTGAATTACTATGGGCAAATAAATGTAAAACAAATCCTTCAATTAATGCTTCAGTGGATGAAGCTACAATGTTCACAGAGACATTCTTGTGATGTCAAAATAAAAACCCTGCAAAATACAAATTTTTCAGTGAAATTTAGCAGACACTAAAAACTTTGGAAATAGAAGTCTATTATTTGTTTATCAATCCTTAAAGATTTCATTTTTAACTAATCCCTACACCCAACATGGGTCTCGAACTCCACCCCGAGATCAGGAGTCACACACCACCCACTTAACCAGCCAGATACCCCAAATCCCTATGTATTTACAAGGTAGATAAAAAGTGTTTTAATTGACAAAATGTTCCAAAACAGTTTAAATCTCTAAAAAGAACACAGCAGTTGAAAATAATGACCAGCTGTGAAAATAAAATTTTAAAAGAGATAAATAATGATGAAAGTTTTTAGATGTTAAAATGAGGTTGAATGAAGCAAAATCCTTAATTATGAATTGCAGTATTTAAGGAAATTATCCCCAAATAGTGAATAGTGATAAAGTGATAGGGGATTTGAAAATGAAGGATAATTCTAAGTAAGGATAGACTATTTTAATAACATTATCAAAAGCATCATCTAATAAATTACAGGGCACTCTTCCTAATAATAGCAGAATACTAATTATTTTCAAGTGCTGATGAAACATTTACTAAGATACACCATATGGTATATCATATGAAAATTCTCAATAAATTGAAAAATAGTGAAATGTAGAAGTATTTTCTCTTATAACAGAAGTAAAATGGAAGCAGATAGCCAAAAACTAATTTTTTAGTAAATATAAAAGTAGGTAAGTGCGTCAAAAAATACTTTAAACTGAATAAAAATGAATATACAGTATATTAGCATATGATGTGGCTGTTTTGAAGAAAATTTATAGCATCAAATTTTAGAAGAAAATATAAAATTATATACAAAATTCAAATCAGATTATAGAAAGAGTGGAGGAATTATTTGTGACTGTGTGGTAGGGCACAAAAATATTAATCATAAAAATTATGTTGATTAGAATTCATAAGGTAAAATTTCTTTTTAAGATTTATTAGTAAGAAAAGGATAAGACAGAAGACCTATATCTGACATAAATATTTGACAAAGGACTTGTGTCCAGAATATAAAACATTTACAACTCAGTTAAGTCAAATATTACAGTAATAGAAAAAAAAATATTTAGATAGATACTTCACTGAATGAGCTATACGAATTCTAGTATACACATGAAAAGTTGCTCATAATATAATTCGATGGGGAAATACAAATTTAATCCATGATTATATACTTTTACTACTTGCTAGAATGACTAAAATTAAAATGGATTGACACTTCTAAGTGTTGAGTAAGATGTGGAATAAGTTTGGCATTTTTCCTGCAACTCTTTGTTAGCCACTTGTAAATAACTGCAATAATTTTTCACATACTTTAATAAGCATTCCTTAAAATAGGAAGTGATCCATATAGATTTTGGATATGTTTTGCAGTTTATTGTATTGTGTGTGTGTGTAAAATGCCAATTGAAGTGTAACTTTGACCTTATTGTTTAGAACTGTATGGTTTTCCGATGTCGTGTATTAAGCAGAAATTATCCCATATTTTCATAGAATATGAAAAAGAGAAGATAAATGGAATTTCAGACACTTTTTGGACCTGGAAGACTATTCTAAGCAAAGGAAATTCACTGTTATTTCATGTCAGTAGAGACTGCTAATTATCCTGGGTGACAAAGAGAGAGGTCTTTGATCTTCTTCCTTTACATCATACCTTGGAAAATATTACTGCATTGCTCTATATAGATCATGAGCTCAGGGATCTCTAGATATTAAGTATCTTTAATAGTCTGGAGTATTATTCAAAATATTAAGTCACATGTGCTTGTGTGGGGTGTTCTCTGTGGTTATTGGGGTATTGTGATTTTTCTTTTTAGCAAAATTTATTAAATCCTGAATATTTTTTCTTTCATTTCTAAGTTGGTTTTTATTTTTAAAAAATTCGTGTATAGGTCTAAATACGTTATTTTAAATATAAGTGCTTAGTTTTTGTGCAACGGATAAATGACTACAGGGTAATAAATTCACATGCTTTATATTCAGCTCTTAGCAAACAGTTAAGTGAAATTATCAGTGATATTTCTTCAACTGATTATTTCAAATAGATTAACTGATATCTGGGGTCTGAAATGTTTCACAGTCAGTAGTTTGGTCATGAGAGTAACACATGACATAGTAAAACTTTAAAAGGCAAATTTTGAGTATCAGAAGAACTCTTCTAAAGTAGTTTTGCTATTTAATAAGGAATTAAAACCCCACTCTTAGTTAAATCCCTGGTGTTTTATGCTGTGCAATTTCATGAATTAAAATTCAGTTATCTGTGTGGAGGGGAAACAAGTATTTCTTCTCTCTCTGCCCCCAAATAGTCATTGATCAGAAGGTTACTTGTGGCAAATAATATGCCCAAGGTGAGAGGTATAGTTACTGATACACAAAAAGATAACCCCAGATTGTCTGTATCCTAGATGTCTAATTTCGTATCTAATTGATGCTACTTTCTTTAAATTCCTCCTATTTTAAAGACTATCATCACTTTTCTATAATCAAAAAAAGGTAAAAATAAATCTCTATATTATTGATTACATTACAAATTTTTAATTCTAATACCAAATGATTTATTTTTTCCACTGTTTAATTATGGAAAAAATATTTTGACTTTTACAAAAATATGCACTCTTTTCTGGGCTAACAATGGTGTAATAACCCTTTTGGTTTAAATGGGTTGAATAGAAATGTTGCATGTAATTAATCTATGACATCCTTTTATTTTTATTAAATGTCTTCTAAAGCTCAAAGATGCTGTATGAAAAGAGTTGTATGCATTAAAAGAAAAGAATACCTTGTTTTGGCCCATTCTATGGAAAAGAAACTACTTTGTAATTTAATATTTCATTAAAAGTAAAAACACCTTGTGAGTGCTATGTCTTATAATTGTGCTAAGTACAGGAACAGTGATGAATTAGGTAGATAAAGCTTTGGTTTCATGAATCTTAAGAATGTAGTCAACGCAGTCAAGCTAGACCTTGTAGACAGAGTCTTTGTAATCATCTTGTCACAAAGAATGGCAAATCAGATTAGGGATCCTCTTATTAGGAGTTAAAAATCACTAAATGACTAAGAAAATGACTGTATGAATTCATACATGCATGAGATTTGTGCAAATGCTTCCAAATATATAATTTACTCATTACTATAAAATTTAAAAGATTTAAATGATAAAACAACAGCAACCCACTCTAGTGAATACAATTGAGATTAAGGTTTATTAAATTCACTTTTGTGAATACATTTTTGATAACTACATATTTTAAGAATTGTAATTTATAAAAAGGAATATTCATTCAGTTGTCCAACAAATACTTGTTTAGTGCTGGTATGCATCAGGCACATTTTTAGGCCATTGGTTCTCCAAATGTTATTTAGAGACCTTTGCAGATTTCCAAGCTATGTGAAGGGTTTGCAATGTCAAAATTATAATTCATTATTTCACTTTTTAAATTTCATTTGATCAGGGTGACTGGGTGGCTCAGCCAGTTAAGCATCAGAGTCTTGATTTTTGGCTCAGGTCATGATCTCATGGTAGTGAGATTGAGATCCCTGTTCAGCAGGGAGTCTGCCTGAGATTCACCCCCCCTGCTCCAGTGCCCTCCCCCGACCCCATGCCACTTGCACATGCATGCATGTGCTCTCTCTGTCTAAAAAAAATGTTGGGACACCTGGGTGGCTCAGTTGTTAAGCAATTGCCTTCAGCTCAAGTCATGATCTTGGGGTCCTGGAATCAAGCCCCACATCCGGCTTCCATGCTCAGTAGGGGATCTTTTCCTCCCTTTCCCTCTACCCCCCTCTCTGAAATAAAATATTTTAAAAAATAATAAATAAACTTTAAAAAAATGAAAAAAAATCCATTTTATCATAAATATACAGGGATTTTTTAGAGGTGCTGCATTATCTGTGGTGATATCCTAGAAGTGGAATCTCTGCCTCATGTGATAATAATTATTATTATTATTAATTTTAATTTTTTTTTAACAGAGATGACAAGTAGGCAGAGAGTCAGGCAGAGAGAGAGGGGAGAAAGCAGGCTCCCTGCTGAGCAGAGAGCCCAATGCAGAGCTCAATCCCAGGACCCTGGGATCATGACCTGAGCCGAAGGCAGAGGCTTTAACCCACTGGGCCACCCAGGCACCCCCCTCATGTGGTAATTATATTTGTAACTTTTTAAGGAGCTGTCAATACTGTTTTCCACAGTGGCTTCATTATTTTACATTTCCACCAACAGTGCACAAGGGTTCCAATTTCTATGCATCCTTACCAACATTTGTTATTTTACTATTTTTTGGTAGTAACTATCCTACTGGGTGTGAGTTGGCATTTGATAATTTTGATTATATATTTTTATTTCCCTAATGATTAGTGATATTGAATATTTATTTATATGTTTGTTGGCTACTTGTACATCTTTGGAGAATGTCTATTCAAGTCCTTTGCCCATTTTTGAATTGGATTTTATTCTGTTGGATTTTAGGAGTTGTCTATGTATTCTAGATATTACTCCTTTAGCAGATAACTGATTTAAAAATATTTTCTCCCATTCTGTGCATTTTCCTTTTACTTTGCTTCTAGTGCCCCTTCTGCAATTTTTTTTCAATTTTGATATTCAGTTTGTTTCTCTTGTTGTTACGTTCAAGAAATCTTTGCCAAAATTAAAGTTATGAAGGTTTTCTGTATGTTCTCTTTTAAGAGTTCTATAGTTTTAGGTCTTAAGTTTAGAGCAATGATCCATTTTGAGTGAATGTTTATATATAGTATATGGTAAGGTTTCAACTTCATTCTTTTATATGTGGATATCTAGTTTTACCAATACCAGTTGTTGAAGAGTTTCTACTCTGTTCTCATTTGTTATTCACTCTCCCTCTTTATGTCTTCTCTGTTTGACCATCTTAAGTCCTTCTTTAGCACATTCTTTATACTTCTCTTTAAAAAATTGTTAGACCTTGCTCTAGAGCTTGAAGTGTGTTTATTTTGATCATTTATCTTTAAACTACTTTTTTTCAAGTGTAGTACAGGCACCTTATAACTTTTTTCCCAATATTGCCCTCCTGCTTCTTTTGATACTGAGATCACTCATTTTACTTATCCATATGCTCTAATCATCTAATACATTGTCACTACAAAGAGTTATGTTTTTGATTAATAATAACTCTGAGGAACTTAAAAAAATAGTTCTTTCAGGGCAGGTCTGCTAAGCATGGGTTTCCATAATGACCTGCTTTTTTTTTTTTCTTTTAATGTCCTGCTTTTTTATTAAGATTAAAGATAAGAAATGGAAATGAAGGCTTCTCTCTGGTATTCTTCTATGAATTAACTTTTTTTTTTTGTAAAATATCATTTGTATGATTTAGCATATTGTATAACTGTGTAAGGTAGTAATGAAGGATTTAGGGTTACAAATAAATTAAATGAATTTGCCATTGAAAAAAAATCCAGAATTGAAAGCTGAAAGTTCTGAAAGATACCTGTGGAGGAATACTGTCCTATTAATTTATCATATTATCTCAAAGATTTTGTTGCCCTGTGAATAAAGATACTGAAAGTTCTATACAGGGTAAAATAGAAAAAGAATAAAACTCTTCCCTCTACTTTAGTTAAACTAATGTAGTAATCAAAATAAAGTTAATAAAAGCCACAGGCTTAAGAAGGGGGAAAGGATGCCAAACATAAAAGAAAAAAAGAAGAGGGGAAAATTTTTATTTATTCCAAATAACACATGAAAAATATACAAATAGGAATAAAATATCTGGTGTCTTGACTATTTAATCTTAACCAAGATAAAAAATTTCAAAAATACAAAAGTGAAGATGAAATGATGAAAAAATGTACATTTTAAGAGGTTTGGTAAGACAAAAACACAAAACTAATGGTACTTTTAAGAAACAAGGCAGGGTAAATTGTTCAAAGAAAGCCAATAATGTTTATTATCAGCTCAGATTTTTATTGGAGAGATGAGAAGTAGAGATGTTAAACACAAACAAATGTTCAGAATCTAAAAGTTGCTAAACTGAGGGAAATTTAAAAAACAGAAGTTGGGGCACCTGCATGGCTCAGTAGGTTAAAGCCTCTGCCTTCATCTCAGGACATGTTCCCAGGATCATGGGATCAAGCCCTGCATCAGACTCTCTGTTCAGTGAGGAGCCTGCTTCCCCCCCTCTCTCTCTGCCTGCCTCTCTGCCTACTTGTGATCTGTCAAATAAATAAATAAACTAAATCTTAAAAAAAAAAATCTTTAAAAAACAGAAGTTGATAATCCATAGCACTCATGCTCCTTGTCCTCAGTGGATGGAGATTCACTACAAGGTCCTTAGGACTGAGTACTTCAGTGGAGGGCCAAGGAACACAAGCAGTGCTGGCCCTGGGAAGCCTGCTATGTCTGGTTACCCAGAGTGCTCTCATTCAGAAAGGCTTTCGATGAAAATGTGGAATTATTTAAGTACATGGAGTACTTGATTATCTCATATTCTAGGCAATCTGTTAATCAGTGCAGATTCTGTGTATTTAGTAATTTTAGATTTTCATTTGTGTTCAGATTTAATGTAACTTTTATTTTAAAGAAGCAAGTAAAAAATAAAAATTACCAAAATGTTGTGCTTTAAATAATTTGTAAGAACCAAGCAGATACGTTCATAAAATGGTGACAATATTCTGTTTTCAGTTTCATTTCATTCCTTCAGAGAAATATTTTTACTTCAGAAATGGACAAATGTATATTTTTTTAAAAAATGAAGTTATTTTAACTAGTTATTTCCTTCCAGTGCGGTCCACTTTGTTATTTTTTGAATACTAGGGTCCTATTTAGGGAACTGTTAATATTCATGCATTAAGTAGCCATGATGACCAAAGAGTTAATGCTAGTCCAGAAGTGCTGACTTAGTTCCAGTGATCAGTGATTGCTCTGAAGGAATTTAGCTGAATGTGGTTGCAATTATAAACTAAATGGTTCTTAAAGGAATAACTCTTCCATGACAAATGTGTGACAAATAACTATTCCCATACCTCTTCCCCAGCACATTATGAACCTTTAAACTTCAGCTTGATTACTAGTTCATCCATGGGAGAAGAGCCATATTGCACCATTTAATAGCCTTTCCTTACTGGCCTTATGGCTAATG
Source organism: Mustela nigripes (assembly GCF_022355385.1). Classification (NCBI taxonomy): domain Eukaryota; kingdom Metazoa; phylum Chordata; class Mammalia; order Carnivora; family Mustelidae; genus Mustela; species Mustela nigripes. The sequence goes on from NC_081566.1 coordinate 48,099,093, forward strand.
AGGAGATGTGGGATGAGACATTCCAGAAACAATTGAAGGGTTTTGATCCTTTCATTGCTATTTTATGATCCCTCACTTGAATGATTCCCTATGAGGTCAGTCCCTCTGTTGAAATGTAGTTGCTGTTGAAGAAATTATACTTTACATACTTGTAGTGACTGAGTCAAGTGAGAGACCAGGACAGGTCCTTCGGGGTCAAAGCATCTCTATCTTGGAAAACTTTTGCCCATCAGTGCACCTGCCATTAGGTTATTCTTAGTCTGAGCAACTTTTCTGTTCTTTCTCAAGTGATACTCCCCCTGCATTGTAGTGGAGCACACATTTCCATAATAGAAGATAGAATATGCTTTTAGTCTTCCAAGTGAAAGTTGTCTTTCTGCTTTTGGAATTTGTGAGAAGTGTCTGCAAGAAGTCATGGCAAGGAGTATATAAATTTTAGTTTCAGGGCTCTTCTTTTCCATAACATTATGCCTAAATCAACTGGATCAATAGCAGGTGAAGCATAAGGCACCGTTTCATCAACTGTACAATATTATGTTAGAATTCATCTACCTCAAGAAAAAACATGTTTTAGTTTTTTAATATTTAACAAATATTCATCTAGGTTATTTAAAATTTTCCTCACACTGAAAATAACAAATATACCTAAATTATAATTATGTTTTTAATACATGTAGCTGTAATTTAAGATTATTGGGTGATTTTTGTTAATTCTAGAAAAGTAAATGGTTTTTAAAAGTAGATACTTCTATGATATAAAATCCTCACATGCTGTTAATGTATAGGTTTAAATGGCCAATTGTAAGATTTTTTCTTTTCACTCTAAATCAATAAATCCCATTTCCAACAATGATAATTACCTGTGATTGCCATCTCCAGTCTCACTCCATATTTCCTCACCTGTAGCTACTTACACTATTCTTTATTGTATATTACTTATTAAGTTCCTTCTCATAGAATATCATTTTTACCAGAGTACTCTTACTATTTCATTACCTTTAAATTGTCAGTTTCTTGCCTGGATAGTTCAGTCTTTTTTCTGTAGTGGTGGAGATAAATGATCAGGATCATGATGAAATTTATTGTATGCTTTAAAACATTATTTTTTCACTCAAGTATATATAACATGCAGAAAAATGTGCAGGATACAAATTTAAAACTCTGTGGATAATCAAATAGTGAACACATCTGTGTAATCACCACTCAGGTAAATGCACCATAAGACCTTTCATGACCCCTCTCAATTATTATCCTCCCTTTTCCCAAGCCAAACACCTCATACCAGTGTTTTAACTTTAAAAGCCTTTTATAAATGGGCTTCCATAAAATGAGTTTTTTGTTTTGTTTCCTTGATTCAATATTTTGAACTAAATTTATAAACACAACCTTATGGGTCATAGTAAGTCATTAATTTGTATTACAGTAAGATATTCCATTGCATGACTATAACTTATGCATCCCCCTATTATAAACATCTGGCCTTTTTTTTTTTTTTTGAGCTATTTTAAATAATGCTGCCATAAACCTTGATTGTCTTTTGATGCGTAAGTTCATGTAATTCTGTGACACACCAGAAGGTGTTTTGTTCTAAGATGTGCTCTTTTTCAACCTTTAAACTGTAAATAATGTCATAGTTTTCCAAAATAGTGAACATTTGTATTCCTGCCAGTAGTGTATGAGTTCCTGTTGCTATATATTCTCATCAACACTTATTATTATGATTCTTTTTAAAAATCTGTTTCAGAAATACATGGAAATGCATGGAAAGCTGAAAATCCCTGGTGTCACTGTGGGTATTGTCACGAGGCTCTAACAACAGTATGAAGAGTTTGGTCCTGGTTAAAATGCTGTGTAATTTTTCAGGCTTGACGATAGGCAATTTAAAAGTCTTTACTTGGCTGGCATGATGGAGGGAAAGCCATGCTCAGAGCATCAGACTGCTGCACAGGGAGTTGCAGTCCAAATTCTCTGCCCCCTTGACCAGTCATGCATTCTCATACTCGCTTTCCTAGCCCAGGTCCCTTTATTTCTAGGCCTTTTTATCTAGGGCATTGCAAAGAGGACTTTTTCAGGGGTCTCCTCATTGAGAGTGGTGAGAAAGAAGGGAAAATCTGAAGGCACTTTACTCCTGACCCACAACTTTTCCACACCAAACCCTTCTCTGTCACACTGTCCCTGATTCATAGTCTGCAAAATGGCCAGATCTGTTTGGGGATCCTTCAGCAGTGGGACAAACCTCACACCTTCCCTGATCCACCTGACCTTTGAGCAGTGTGCCATTGGGAAAATGAAACAAAGGGAGCTGGTGCTTTGTCCAGCTGAAACACTTGCTTATTACCATCTCAGTAAGTGATTAAAGACTTAACTCTTTCATTTTTACCTTGTTGCCTTAATCAGCTACAGCAATATCTGACAGCTCAGCAGTGTCTCTCAGCTAGGCTGACCTCCAGACACAATATTTTACCAAGAGGATAGAGGAGTGTCTATATTTTAAAAGTTGCATATGACTTAATCAGATAAACAACTCTATGTGGAACTCAATGAAAGGATCTAAGAATATAACTATGGATAATAATCTGTGCTCTTGGGGGAACATAATAAACTATCATACAGGAAACTTTTAGACCCAGGTGAGAAGAATTAACAACACATACAGAAAAGAGTACAGTAGTCCCCCCTTATCCTTAGTTTTGCTTTCCACAGTTGGTAACCCATGAAATGCTGGTCTATCTATTCTAGAAGCAGATGGTCCTCCTTTTTTTCAACCCTCAGGTCAGTAGTAGCCTATGTCACAGTGTCTACTTCATTTCCCTCACTTCATCTTATGTGATAAGATGATAAGTTAAACTTTATCACAGATAAGTATCTGTAGAAAAAAAAAATACATCATATATGGTTCAGTACTATCCATGGTTTCAGGCATGTACTGAGGATCTTAATCCTATCACCTGTGGAGAAGGGGAACTGGTGCAGTGAAGAATTTTATAATGAAGTTTTAGAACTTGGTATTTTGAATACAGGGCATCTGAGCTAGTTTTTGTAGAGGATAACAAGATTTTCACAGATTATATAGAAAATAGGATATTTTAATCATATAAAACTACACATGCAAAAAGTGGCACAGAAGTGGGTAAATGTGGCATGAAGAGGTCAGAAATTGATCTTATAAAAGGATTAAGTTTTTTTCCAATAGGAACATCAAGGATATAAATTGATGGTGCCATTAATATTTATTTTTAGATAAGCAAATGTCTAATATTTGAGATTAAAATCAGATTTTTAAAATTAATATTCATAGTAAATGATGAAAATGTATCCTTTTACCATTTTTGTTCAAATAGTATTAAAACTTCTGTTTCTTTAGGGACGCTTGGGTGGCTCAGTGGGTTAAGCCTCTGCCTTTGGCTCAGGTCATAATATCAGGTCCCTGGGATTGAGCCCTGGTTTGGGCTCAGCAGGAAGCCTGCTTCCCTCTCTCTCTGCCTGCCTCTCTGCCTACTTGTGTTTCTCTGTCAAATATATAAAATCTTAAAAAAAAAAGAGACTTCTATTTTTCTGCATTATTAACTATTTCAACTAGTGTGTAAATTCAAGAAATTAAATAGTATTAATAGGAATATTTTCTAGGAAAGCATTTTTTTATAAATATGAATTACAAAGGTATTTTGAGAAAATGCCCCACAGTCAAACTTAAACAATTTGATTTGGATTATTGTTGAGATGAATAATAGTTCAGTATGGATCTACATTTATCTTGGACCCTGATTTCTCACTATAGGTAGAACTTTTGTTCTTTTGTTATTATCATCCATGTATTTTATTCCAAACTAGGTTAAGCCAATGAATGTGAGGTTACCAGTTTCCTTCTCTGTGATTCTCTACTGGAGCTTCTAGTGCAAGGTCATAGAATTGGGAGATGCTCAGGGTATTCAATACAGGTTAGACGGTAGGATAATATAGGAATATTCAGTGAAGTCACTGTGTGTCTCCTGCTACCAACTTGCCTTCCCCTGAGTTTCACACAATACTAGAGGGTTTAATCCACAAATGGACTATACCATTCTTAAATACAGAATGGTGTAATTTTAATCCTTACTCATGTTAAGCCCTTTTCCACAAATGCCTACTTAGTTAGACACATCTTCTGAACCAAATCATAACCAAAGGGTAATTTCTGAACGTGAAATAGTGTTAAATGTTATCTTCTCTTCTTTCATGTAGATATTACTTAATTCTTCTGCAGGTTCTAATAATGGAAATTATGAATTTATATTTGAAATATCCATTTCCCATTGACCATTTAATATTTATTGAATACCCACTATATTTAAGGCAATATTCTAGGTATTGAGAAAGAGAAGGAAAATAATAAAAAAAAAATCTGCATAAGGTTTACATGATTTTGGAGAATTTAACATTCTCTTTCCCTGGCTTTCAAAGAAATCTTTCTAGGATCAATCACTTAGCTTTGAAATGGATTATTTCACTTCATTAAGATACATGCTTTGGGCCATAACTTATAGAAAGATATTATCCTTTATTCACACCATGTAGACATATGGTACCAAGTTAAGTTTTATTGCTGACACTATTGTTAGTCATACAGAGTTAATTTAATTGGAGAGATAATTCCAAAGTTACAAATAAACATTAATCTCTATCATAAGTCAATACTTACTCTTCTAAAAGTTTGAAACAGGAAGTTTTTTTTTTCTTGTTTTTTTTTTTTTTGTTTTTAGTTGCAAAATAAAAGCATCTTCAAAATCACTTATGTGAGTAACTTTTCAAGTGTAAAATCCTAATGTGTCTCAAAGTATCAAGTAAGGGTGCTGGCAGGTATAAAATTCAAGTTACTTGAAATCTGATTTTCAGAAGGTAATTGCTTGCTGTGTGTGTCAAACTTTAAATTGGGTTGGGCACATCTGTTTAGATGCACACACAAAAAATTAATGTCATGAAGGTAAACTCATTGTCCTCTATCAATAACCAGAAATACACCTTCTTTGAATCTGATATTCCTTGACATACTCTTGCAAGAATATGTTGAAGTCAGATAAATCTTTGGGTTATTTATTTTGAACTATTGGATTCTAGGGTAGTGCTTCAGATTTCATTTTTTAAACCTTAATTTCTTTTCCATCAGAGTGTTATTTTCCTAGGAAAATGTATGCATGCATTGTCCTATAGAATTTTTCTCAGAAGTTGAATGTTAAGTGCATATTTTTGAACTAATAAGGCTGCTACTAAGAAAAGCCTGGCACAGGATGTTTTTCCATTAGAAAAAGAATGAAATTGATTTTAAGAAAAGTCAAGGTTTAAGGAAATTCCAATACTGTTGGAATAGTTGGCGTAAGTCTCTAAGGAATTTTGAAAGCAAAGCTTCCAGGACCTTGAGGGGCTAGCTATTATTGGGAAAAAGGTTATTCATTATCAGTAATAAAACCTTTGTCATGAGACCCTTTAGATGTGTATGAGTGGACCACATGCTTGGGAATGATTGTCAACACTAATCTTGGAGGGTTTAGAGGCAAAGGAATTGTTAAAGTAGACTTACAGAATCCTGGTTGGGTTTAGGGGTCCCTCAGGCTAGGATTGCCTTTTGCCCTTAGCAAAGTGTTAAAGTAGAGGTAGTGGAGTCCCTAGAGGAATCTCACTCTGCCTGTTTCAAGAGCTTGTCAGTGGGTAAGGAAATTTAATAATTTTTTCTTCTGCCTCTTTTTCCCACATCAAGTCAGTTAGGCATCTATCTTTGGCTCAGGTCATGAACCTGGAATCCTGGGATTAAATCTCGTGTTGGACTCCCTGTTCCACAGGGAGTCCGCTTTTCCCTCTCCCTCAGCCTGTCCTCACTACTTGTGCTCTCTCTAGCTCACTCTCTCAAATAAATAAATAAAATCTTAAAAAAAAAAAAAAAAAAAGAAAAGGAGACTTACAGGATCCTGGAGTTCAGGATGATGTTAAACTAAGACTGCCTTTTGCCATTAGTAAAGTAAGAACATTTATGATGAAGTCCCAGAACCTAAGTCAGGTTTGGTGGGGTGAGGTTCGGAGCCGACGACTAAAGAAAGAATTTTTAAGACGTCGCTGGTGCAAAAGGTGGTTTATTAGAGCACGGGGACAGGCCCCGTGGGCAGGTGGAGATGCGGCTGCCCCGGGTTGTGAGGGTAGGCATGTTATATACCTTGTGGTTGGGGGAAGGTGAGGGGAAGGGATGGGAGGTTTCAACAGAGTTCTCACATGTTAGGGAGGGCCTACAAGGTGCCGGGGGGAGGCCTTGCCCTTATGGCCTGATCAATGTCGTCTTTAGGTCAGGCATTAACATCAAGATAGTTGGGAGATTCTTGGTGGGGTGTTATGATCCTGCTATCATTAACCTTCCCTTCTACTTCAGCCTCCTCCAGTTTATGGTGGGGAGGGAGACATGAGGGCTTCAGGAACTGAGAGTTATTTGCCTCTGGAAAATAACTCTGGAAAATATTGATAAGGTAACCTCCCTGTTTAGGTCTCTAGGACATTTGTAGAGCAAGGGAGAGTCCTGTTCTGCAGGATTGTGATCCCTGCAAGTTAACTATTTATCGTTTTATGGCGGTCAGGGGTGCCTGAGGAATGCTACACCTATGGAGGGGAGCGGGTGAAGAGGGGGTGCAAGGCGCCAGCTTTTGCTCTGTCCTCAGCCAGCCTCCTGCTCCCTCATCATTTAGACAGTTCAGACGAAAGGTCATCCTGCCTGTGGGCTGTAAGCTGTAAGAAATTTTTTTTTTTTTTTTTTTTGGTCCTTTACCTTTGTTCTTAAGTACTTAATTTTTAGCAACTTGTATAAAGGAGGAACAATAATTGTTCCTTTACCCTTCTAAGTTCTCAGCTGGGATTCCCCTATAATAAAATGGCAGTTTAACAAGTTTAAATAAATGGTAAAACAAAGCCTGAGTTTAATAACATGTACACTTCCTGTATACATGGAAGATAACCCGAAAAATGGAGTAACTAACTAAAATGGCCCAAGCCATCACCTTAAACACAATCTCCAGCTAAAGACAAAAGAACCTTTGGTTAGGAGGAGCCTTGAGGGAGGTTTGCAGGCAACGTATAGTAAACAAGCATACAGTTGTTATTCAGAATTAAGTCATTGCCTTCTTCATTGATAAATTTACAGATTTAGAGTGATCCCCCTCTTCAAGAACACTACAGAGAAGGAGGTAATCTTACAATGGAAATTACCCTAAAAATGGAAATTTATCTTACGAAAGGGTAACTTCTTGGTTTTTCAGTGCTTCTGGGTGTGTTTCTTAAAAATAATCAGCCTTAAATAATCCTTCTGTGAAAGAAGAATTAATTGGAGTAACAAATTCTGCTCATCCGTTCTTGCCTTCTAGCTGAAATTCCAATAAAATGTTCAAGAGAAGCAGGCACTCGTCTTTCATTCCTGTTCTTATTTGAAATACTTTCCATTGTTCACCATTAAGAGTCCTATTATTTACTACTTTATTAGGTGACATCCTTGCAGGATTTCTTTCCCTTTAGTCCCTGAGGTTCTTGGTCATGAAGCTTTGAAAAATGGAGAGGTAGATCAGAGAAGGAGTGGTGGACAACAGAGCAACGTTTATTGAGTGATAGTAAAGCAAAATTTATTGAGCGATATGCAAAGCTCCCAAAGAGGGAGGGAACCCGATGGAGTTGCCACTGGAGTTTCTAAGTCTAGGGTTTTTATGAGAATGTTGGTGGGCCATATCAATCTGATTAACCCTCCCTGCTGTTACTACCCAATAGGTTTTTGTCCACTGGCTCATCCACCTATCAGGTAGTTGTTCGCATGGAAAAGGGAGGAAGGCTCCTTCCAGGGACTTTCCAGTAAAGTTTTTTTTAAGGGTGGTTTCCTTTTGGGGCCCAGGGGGGGGGTGGGGGGTTAGGGAGCTTGTATCTGCCTGCCTCTCTTCTGACTTTCTTTCATTAACATACATCTTACTATAGAGCTCATTTTAAAGTTTTTTTCCTGTGAGTTGAAAAGTGCATGTGTACTGCTGCTTTTGACACAGTCTTCTGAAAATAACCTGTACACAAAGCTTGTTGATGGTGTTGCTTAAATCTATACATATACTTATTGTAAGGGACTATTTAGCGAGAGTGGCTCCATCTCTGTTGAACAGCCATTTTGTTGTTTATGCTGTAAAACTTAAACTGACTCTGCCCCTCCACTCCCAGGGGACTTACTTAAAAGCTGTTTGGGTACGGAGTTGACCACCCCTCAATTAGACAGAGAACACTCTCGATAATGCAAGTCACACAGCGAGGTTTATTTCCAGCTAGCTGGGGTCCAAGTATCCACCTGGCGCAGTGGGTTTCAACAAGGACCACTCAAAGCTAAGGATTTATATAGCATTTTCAAGGCACTTCTTCATAGCTACATACATATCTTGCACCCCACTTTGACAGTTTAATTTTGTTTAACCTTTTGCCACCCCGGCGTCACCCTGGAGCCATCCTGGTGGTTAAGTGAGCTTTTGGTTTACAAGAAATTTAACTTTATTTACGTTTCCTTCTGCCTCAGCCTCCTTATTTTTATGGTGCCACCTTAGGCCTTGAGGAACTGAGTCATTTGTCTCTGGAAATTGGGCCATTGAAGAGATAGCCCTTTTTGTTGTAAATCACCAGGACTTTTGCAAATCAAGGGAGACTCCTGTCTTGCAGGATTGTGATCTCTGCAAGTTAACTATTTGTTTTTCTTTAACATTTGGTCCCTGTGGCACCACCATCTAACCGCCCTGGTGGTATATGATTAAGTTGTTTTTCTAGGTTTGAGCTACTTTCTCTTATCTCAAGTTGCGTGTGTAGTATGGCCTGGTTAGGGATGCTCAGTAAAATGGCTTCCTGGCCTTCAGGATGGCCATTCTTATGCGAACCCACTCTTATGGGGCAAGGTGCCACCTTTTGCTTTGCCAAGATGGCTGTACTTATGTCAGGGCTAGACTCGAGGTGGGTACAGCCTTGTTTTTCTTGGTCTTCACACCTGGAGCTGGTTTCTGGGACTTGTTTTTAAGTCCCCTGGGGGAGGGGAGCAGGGACCGTAAAACAGGTCCTTACAAAGCAAGTCTGAGAAACTGGTAAAATATGGTTGACCAGTCTTAGGTAACAGAGCCCAAATACAAGGGCGGGTCACACCAGATGGAAACATCCAGTCAGTGGAGCACACATACTGTCTCCCTAGCTATCAAGGAGTGTGGGCCCTGCCTTTTGGGCACCTTTTGGGTGCCAATTCTGACGAAGGTGATAGGCTAGTTCATATATCTACTATAGGGTAAATTGTAATTCAGTTGGCCACCCGTGTGTGACCTAGCATGACTATGCACCTTTCTCTGTGTGTTACAATCTCATTGGCCACCTGTGTGTGGCCAGGCTCAACCACATGGCCTTTGCCCTTTAAAAGTTAGTCTGTAAGGCTGGGAGGACTCGCTCTCTCTGTAAAAGGCGTCCCCGAATGGTCGGTTTGATTCTCCATGCTTGGTGTGAAATAAAGCTTTGCTTGACCTTCGCTTTGTAACAGTCTCGCTCCTTTGATCATGGACCTAACACTTATATTTTAATATATCCTTTATTGAAATAAATGTGTTAAAATTTCTCAAAAGGACTGTGTTTTTGTCTTTTTATCTTATTTTCTGTCAGTCATTGTGTAAAACACATTTTGAGCTTGTATTTAGTAACTGCACACACATTTCTAGTGTTTCTATCTTACTGATGATACGACTTTTTTTTATGATTTATTTATTTGAGAGAGTGAGAGAGAGAGAGAAAGAGCATGAGCACATGAGCAGGGAAAGGGTTGGAGAGAGAGGGATCTGAGACCAGAATCAGATGTGGGGCTCAGTCTCATAACCCTGATATCAGGACCTGAACCAAAATTAAATAGTTGGAGACTTAACCAACTCTACCACCCAGGTGTCCTTTGACCTTCTCATTATGTAGTAACCCTCTATATCTTTTATTAAACTTTTCCTTTGTTCTAACCTTGAGAGCCTTCATTTTTTGCTTGGAAGATTTATTACCAAGCTCAATTAATTCTACTTTCATTATTAGTTCACTATGTAGGCAGGTAAACTCTTTGTGTAGGGGAAGAAACATTTTCCCTTCTTTTCCTCCTGGTTCTTTGGTTGGCTTAATAGTTAAAATGATGTAAAACAGATTAACAGGAGAAAAGCAAGTTTAATAACATGTTTACCTCATCCATACATGGGAGAGACCCAGGAAAACAGAGTAGCTCTGAAACGGCAGAACCCATCTCCTTAAAAACCATTTTGGCTAAAGACAAAAAATGTTAGGGATGGAGAATCAGGTATCAGAGGTTACCAGGAAAAGCATAAGTAGCTAAACAAGCCACTTCATTTTGTTTGGGATGGGGTACAAATTAATAGAGACTGAGTCTGTCTTTGTCAACAATTTAACACGGGTTCACTGAGAATTTCACAAACCAGAATCCTACAGGAAGAGGTCTCCTAATAAGCCAATAAAGAAATAACATATTCCAAATCAATGATAGATTAAATTGCACTATTGTTCCAGGTGAGCAGAGATGAAAGGAATAAAGTCCAAATTAGTAGAGGGGTTAGCACTGAGGAGAGATGGCTTAGCCAACTGAGAACTTTTTCCAGTTGCCCGAACAAAAGTAGAAGTCTTCCGTTGGTGGATCACACTGCTGGGGACAGTGGAAGAGTCTCCACTGGGGAAGCAGACTTCTGGGGAAGTGTAGCAGGTGTTGATGGGCAGGATAGTCTCAGTGGGAGGACTTCAAGGCTTTCTCCACTGCCAGTAAGAGAATGGTCTTTACCTTGGCAAGAGGTCATTGCTCACAAGGTCTTTAGGGAACTGGTTAGATCTGCAAAAGGTCACCTTGCCCAGACTGAACACACTTACATTGTCTTCACAAACTTTCTGTATTTATACTGTTTCATAGTTATAGTCAAATTTTTTTATTGTGACAGTTGCTTCACATATATTTTAATGATAAACCCCCATCAACAGGTGGACTTTTGAGTTCTTATGGGTGAGAAGAGATGAGATGATGACATCCTGAGGCAGTTTCATTTTGACATCAAGAAAGCTTTTTGTCTTTGTCATAAGCAAGTAGACTGAAACAACTTAAGTCCTAAACAAGTGGATTTGTGGTACTATGAAATGAATACACAATCATCAACCTTGTTATTTCAAATCACTCACACACTAATTAATCCCAAGGTCCTAATTCCCTGTACAGATCTGAGTTCATAAATGTCAGTCTACCCTATGATTTTGCATCATCTACAGAATTTAAAAGCAGTTGTATTTTAGGAGGTTTTTGTTTTGTTTTGTTTGCCACATATTCTTTTACATCAGTTTAATGACCAGTTTAAGGAACTGTATTGCTAATGTTAACAAAAGAATACCAAGAACTGTTTTCTTTAATATATGTCTGATCACCAATCCACCAGGAGTTGAACTTTTAAACCACTCAGTTAAGCTTTTTTAACAACTGTGTTTCCATGTAAAAACAATTTTTGTAAAGCTCCAGGGGGTACAAGCTTGCATAACACTATCAAGCATGCTTTCAGTTGACATAACATCAGAATACAAGGCTGTCATTATTTTAGAGAATGTGTGTTTCTTGTTCTCTTTTGGATTCTGCAAAGTTATTTTGATTTCATTAGTCTCATCTTGCAGATGTTCTTTTACTTAAGATTTTTAATGTGTGATTTGCATTTATTAGTTTTAGGAGGCTAAATGTGAAATATTTCCTCCATTGTTTAACCCTATCTTCTATTGACCTGGAATAATATATTTTCTTCTTCTGTTGTCACATTCATTATGTGTTCCATTTTATACATCTCATCATACTGCTTTTCTTATTTTTCCTGGATGCTAGTGGGTTAGGGTGAGGTTGGCTTACAGCATACTATCATGGTCCAATTTCCTGTTCTATACATGTAACTGGTTGAGGAGATGTCAAAGCCATTGTTGTTTGTACTTTTACCATTGCTATATCCAAAGAGGTAAGAGTGGTATTTTGTTTCTATTCTACTAACATATTATTTATTTATTTGGCGGAGAGAGAGATCTCAAGTAGTCAGAGAGGCAGGCAGGGAGAGGGTACATGCTGGTACGTGTAACATGCTAAGTGTCCTAGATGTTCTCTATATGCCTTACAAGGCATCCTTGTTCTTTTGGTAATAGTGTCTATATGCTTATTGTTAATTTTCTAACAAGTGAATATGGATTAAATAGTATAAGTTGGGTCATAAATGATCAAGTTTTGTATTTAAAGATATAATTGCCTTCTACATAGTCAGCAGCTGCTCTTTTATAATATAATGCTAACATACAAAGTAAATCAAGAATTAAATCAATGTTGTTTTCATAGCCTATGTGTAATGCTGCACTTAATTCAGTAAGAAAAGGGAAAGAAACAAAAGTCAGAACATAGTTGTTTTGGTATATGTTGTGAGTTATAATACCAAGATCCAGATAATGGTTCAGGCCAATCTTCATTCTCTCAGTTAATGTCTAATGGGGAGTGTTGCTCTGGGTTCTTGTTGATTTTTCTAAAGATGAAATTGGAGTTTTCCACTGCTTTGTCAGTTTACCTCAGTACTGGATAGAGAGCTTTGGCATGGTGATGTTGGTGAGTCCTCATTTGCAAGATGACAACCGATGTGGTGATTTGTGGAGCAACTAGAAGATGTTATGGACAATGAAGTGGGGTCTGGAGCAGAGCTAGGTGTTCTAGTTGGAGTGGTTGCATAGCCACTATTGCTGATGATATCAGTGGAGTATCCATATTTTCTATGAGTATGGTACCCACTAGTGAGTAATAAGTAACATAGTATGGACAGTATGCAGCATGCCATGTTGACCCACTTAGCAATATATGTTGGGTTCAAGATGCATAATAGATTTATGCCTTTAAAATAGTGTCCTATAAATTTCCAACTATTTCTGTTATTCTTACCACTCAAGAATAATCTATAGTTTTATGGTAAATACTGCCAGTATTATTCAAAGCATAATCGCCCTGGATCATGCTAAGTGAAATATTAGGCATCTGGTATTATTAAGGTGCTCTTCATGACTGAAATTTTTATAGCTTTAATTCAATGTAATATGCCTTTTTCTTTGGTCAGCTAGTAGGTTTTATTAGCAGCAGGTGCCATAATTTCACCAGTACTATGTATCATTGTTTCTTAACATTTTCCCTTTTAATTTAGATTCTGGGGTATTATTATTAGTGCTAATTTTTATCTCTATGGGTGCCTATAATATTAATTTAATAATTTTTCCACCCTTTCTATACATGGTTTGGAGATCTTGCTGTCTTCCAGATTGCTTTAGTCTAAACTTTCATATCTGGATTCTTAGTAAACAATTTATGCTTTTGCTTGAGCAAGCCATTATAATATTTTATTTGATCTGGAGGTGGTTGGGTTGTGGGGTAAGTGGAAGCTCCATGGTATGGCTTGTTTCTTAGCCCATTTTTGTATTAGCTTTTCTGTGATGTGGATCCTGATCTGATTCTGTGATGGTTGGGATACCATAGCAAGCAATCCAGATTTCTGAAATGCTCTAATGGTACATTTTGGATCATCCTTTCTGCAAGGACAGAGTAATCCTATTTCAGACCATGTATTTATAATGGTGCATGTGTATAGTTTATTCTGTGATATAGGCAAGGGACAACTTTGACCTAATCTGGAGTACTCAGTAATCCCAAGCATTAAACTTTTCTCAGTTCTCACATTTCTTAATTTGAAATAGGTATTTGGAAGATATATACATGTTTCTTTTCTTTAATCATGTTTTAATGCCAACATGATGTGTTTGGAGATGTGCCTATGTAGTGATCCTATCAACTGGTGCATTTGTTTGTTCAGGTTTTATGTTCCATTTTCCTTATTTATGTATGGCTCTTTTTGAGTTGATTTCCTCTTTAGTCGTGAATCATGTTTAACTTAGATTTTAAGAGTCATTGCCCCTTTGGTTTTCCTAATGAGTATGTCTACCTCATCTTTAAATTCAGATACTTCACATTTGTTCGGATATGCAGAGGCATGGGTGTTAAATATGGAGATGACAGCCAGTGCTGTTTTCTGCCATATGTACTTATCCCGTATTCCTTATTTCCTATTTTCCAATCACTTTCCTACCATCTTCTTGACTAAAATGCTATTCTCTTATCTATGCTCAGGAATCTGAGAAAAGATATACCCCATTGTGATTTTTCTTAATAGATTGATCAGTTGCCATTTTTTTAGGGTGGGGGGCTATTTGGTCAGCATATTTCCTGATCCTGATCCTGTCAGTATTAGATAATCATTATTTCTCAATGCTGTAGCCTGCCAGTCCCCTTTGGATGGTGTCATGAAGTCTGACCCATCTGTAAAGCACACATGGTTGTGCAAGGCAGACCAGAGTGGTTCTCATTGTCCAACTGTTCAAAGTCACCTCTTGGGTGGTCTTGCCCCTTAGAAATCCTGGCATAATCAGTCTTGGCATTGCTGAGATTCCTTAGTTCATTTTGAGGGTTGACCATCCATCCATGTCCCACTAGAAATATATCATTTCCATATTAGAACTTTATGCCCAAGGGAGTAACCCTCTGTTTGTCAGGAGTCTGTTTACCCACTTCAGAATAGGCTACTGGAATTTAAGAATAATTGGTTTAATTTTTGTTAGTGGCTTTATTTTGTAGGGCTTCATAGAGTGCCCTGGTCAGCCTTTAAGACTATGTGAAACTTTTGTACCTTTATCTTTTTTTATTTTTCTTTTCCTTCTTCTTCTTTTTTTTCTTTTCTTTGAGTCCACAATGACCAAGCTGCAAACCCTTGTGAGTACAGACACTCTAGTTTATATTTAGAGTCCTCATTAGCTGATGTCAATGTATTAAGAGTTCTGACAGCATCCCTTTTAAGTAAGTTAAGACTGCTTTTTGAATCTCTGTCCTAAATTCCCTTTTCTTCTTATTGATATAATCTCCATATGTAATATTAAATATTTTCAATACCAAACATTTTTATCATTTTATGAGGTGCTGCTTTTTTGGGAGGAATGATATGGAGTCTGTCTTGTTCCTGACTGGATTTGGTGTTTTTTTTACCTTCAGAGGACCAAATTATGTCTAGAAATTTTACTGTAGTGTGGGGTTCTTGATCCTTGCTTGGGTTGATGATCTGTCCTCTAAGGGTAAGGAATTTACTTAGCTAATTTTAACCTTAAGTCTGTTCATCGAAGTTATCACCATAAATAAGGATACCATCAACATAGGAAATAATAGTTGATATGTATGTTGTGTTTTCCTGAAAGTCTTGGTTGTCTTCTGTTCAAAGGTTTGGGCTATTACTCAGCTGTTAAAATATTGTTTTGGTAACCCAATAAGTGGATATTGTTGACCTTCCCATGTGAATGTAGTCATGGCTTGGCTCTCTCCTCATCAAATGGAATAGCAAAGAATGTGCCATGTAAGTCTATCTATATAATAAATTCCATATCTAGTGGTGATATTGCTTATTGTGTCTATGTATGGGACTCATGCCTCAATTTTGGAAAAGTGTGTGTTAAAATTCCTATAGTCTGTTAAAAAGCCCGATGGGTTATTACATGGTAAGAGATTAGGCACAATAATTTTTTCCTTTACAAATTACTGAGTTTTCTACCTTAATTTGAGTATGTTCTCTCTTTAGATTGTACTGGGGGTATGGTTTGATATTTAAATGGGACAGGCAGTTTAATTGCAGTCCCTTTTGCCACAGCCACATAAGTTGTAGGTATAGTTATATGCTTATTTGTTATATGGCACCTTAGTACATCCATTCTAACAATATTTTCTAGGTTGGGATCTATAAGGCATGTAGTCTGAATCCATAGTCTATCAGTTTTGGGGGGCTCTATGTACTTCATGTCTCTGGGTTAATTTCTTCCTAATCCTTCAGTTAGTCCCTTTTTATTATTCAAGTGTCCTAAATTAGTAGCAAATTAATAAATATAAATTAATATTTATATCATTGTTATTTGGAATCCTGTATCTAAAAATGTATTAGCATATGTAGTAGTTTTATTTACAAAAGGGATTTCTGTTGATACGGCCAGTGGAACATATTTGAGCAATTGTCTCTGGCTTGGGCCAACAGGCAGAGACTGGAATCCCGGCTCATGGGACTTTCTCTTCTTTGCTTATCAGGGGCTTATCTGTTATTGGGATTAAGTTTTATAAAGGGTTTGTATTTATAGTAACTGGGTTAGGGGGTGTATATGTGGGTTTATTTTCTATAAGTCTGTTTCCTCTGAAAGATTGGTTGTTTCTATTTCTCAGCCACTCTAAGTAGTTTCTGGGCTTTCTATTTGGATTTCTATTTTTATAATCTGGATTAAAGTTTAGTGGTCTAAATTGCTTATGCAGTCAAAAGGATTTTCCAGAATGGTCTGTGTGATCTGTTTTGGCTGGGTCTATTTACATTAGGTATAGGCCTGTTTTGTCCAAATAAATGAGTGTTAAACCTATAGTTTTTTATCTTATTCCTCAGCTGCTCTTACAAGTCAGTGACTCCTATGTTTCTGGTGTCTGTAAATACTGCAACTAATACTATCCTATCCTGTGGAAACACAGCTTTTAGACTGACCTTTTGAATTTGTTCTGTTGCTTCCTCATGAAGTACATAAGTTGTCTGTCTCCTCTCGTAAATCATAGATAATAGGCCTAATTTCATTATTAGTAGCTTCTCCTGATGTTTTTCATGGAGATGTTTTTTTTTTTTTATTTTTATTTTTTATTTTTTATAAACATATATTTTTATCCCCAGGGGTACAGGTCTGTGAATCAATTCTCATGGAGATGTTTTAAGAGATAATACTTATAGGCTATTTGAATCTCTAGGTTGCTGTTACCCAGTCAAACAAAGATCTTTTTTTTTTTATCAAAGATTTTTATTTATTTATTTGACAGACAGAGATCACATGTAGGAAGAGAGGCAGGCAGAGAGAGAGGAAGGGAAGCAGGCTTCCTATTGAGCAGAGAGCCCGATGCGGGGCACGATCCCAGGACCCTGGGATCATGACCTGAGCTGAAGGTAGAGGCTTTAACCCACAGAGCCACCCAGGTGCCCCAAAGATTTTTTTAAAATTAATATTTCTCCAAATGCTCTAAGGTCTTGATTAAATTTAGCATCAGTGGCAGTGGGTCCAAGTTGTATAACCTCTGCTCCTGTGAGGATCAGGTTATGTCTTCCATTGGGCCATAAATCTGACAGTTTCTGGATATCTGAGTCCAAATCAGTTTGTTAGAATTCCATTCTGATTTTTGTCACTCTTATTTAATATAAGCTCTTTTTTCAGTAAGTCTGATTGGGACCAAATTGTATATTTTCATGGGTCTACCTCCTAGGAAGTTAGTTTCCAGAGTTAGCTGGATTAAAATAATTGTCATCATCCTTAGGTTATAGATTGGTGCCTTTAGGAACGAAAAGATCTGGATTTTTCCTACTCTGGAAATTATTTTCTGTACTAGCACTTTTACTTTCTGCCTATCAACATCTGTGCTACTTAATGCTTCTAATAAGAGTCAAATAATTTCTTCCTTATCTACTCTTTTTTACTATAGGATGCAACTAACTGGCATAGGTGATAAGGCCAACCTCTGGAATTTCCTGAATTTTAAGTATTGTTAGGACTGAATCTTCAGTAGGTCTCCATGGATCCTCAGAAGTTAATATATAATCCATTCTGCCCCTAAACCATTGCTTGAGTAATTTTGGTAGGGTTAGTGAGCAAGGTATATTTGCTATTGCCCTCCTGCCTTTCACAACAGTGTTCAAAATGTTTTATTATAGAGACATTTAATAGAACATTCCAAATTATTTATTATACGGTAGAGCAATATTAAGATAATTATTGTGGCCAGTGTTAGAATCCAAACTATAATGGCTGTATCAATATTTTCTATCCATAGGCTATTTATAATTTCAGTAGGATGCCATAGATGATAATTAGTGATTAAGTTTGAAGTTTGCTAGTCTATAGATGGGCTTTGCCAAATTTGCATCAATTATAAATTTAGTATAATTTATCAGCATGTATTTCAAATTTGGCATGGAGTATGATATATCCCATAGCATCAACCACTTTTAATTATTATTACTTTGGGTTAGGTTGCCAACTTTGCCAATTGTTCTGTTTTAGGAGGGTAAATTAATAGAGACTTAGTTTGTCTTTGCCAGCAATGTATTTAACACAGGTTCATTGAGAATTTCACAAACCTGAATCCTACAGGATGATACCTCTTAATAAGCCAATAAAGAAATAATATATTCCAAATCAATGATAGATTAATTGCACTATTGTTCCAGGTGAGGGGAGATGAAAAGAATAAAGTCCAAATTAGTTGAGGTATACCTTTATAGGGGTTAGCACTCAGGAGAGATGGCTAAGCCAACTGAGAATTGACGTCCAGCTGCCCACACAAAAGTAGAAGTCCTCCATTGGTGGACCACACTGCTGGGGACAGTGCACCTAGGTCCATTGGCAGAGCACCTGCTGGGGACAGTGGAGTAGGCTCCACTGGGGGAGCATCTGCTGGGGACAGTGCAGTTGGCTAGTTGGGGGAGCACACGGCTGGGGACAGTGGAGCAGGCTAGTTGCGGGGGGCGCACACTGCTGGGGACAGTGCAGCAGGTGTTGATGGGCACGATAATCTCAGTGGGAAGACTTCAAGGCTTTCTCTACTGCCAGTAAGAGAGTGGCCTTTACCCTGGCAAGAGGTCATTGCTCCCAAGGTCTTTAGAGACCTATTTAGATTTGCAAAGGGTCACCTTGCCCAGACTGAACACACTCAAGATTGTCTTCACAAACTTTCTGTATTTATAGTATTTCATTTTTACAGTTGAAGTGTCTCCTTGTCACAGTTGCTTCTTCATATATTTTAATGATAAGCCCCCAGTGGGGGCCCATCAACAGGTGAACTGTTGAGTTCTTATGGGTGAGAAGAGATGAGATGATGACATCCTGATGCAGTTTCCTTTTTACATTAAGACCCCTTTTTACCTTTGTTATAAGCAAGTGGATTGAAATAACTTAAGTCATAAACAAGTGGGTTTAAAATCCTATCAGACCAAACACAACACAAGGGTAAGGCTGTTATGCAGATTTCTCTCTGCCTTTTTATTGATGAGTGTTTCTAGAGACTAAGTCATCCCCCTCTTCCTGGTACCTTGGGGGGGATACCCTTACAAATGGACATTTCCCTTATTAAAAGTAAATGTGTCTAACAAAAGTGTAACCTTTATTCAGTTTTCAGAGCTTCATTTATGGCTTTTTGTTATAAAATACTCCTTTTAAAATAAGCCCCATGCCAAAGAGTCATATTTGGAGTGGTAAATATTCTCCCTTTCAGCTGCATAATATTTATGATACATTTGATATTTTAAAGAACTCATTTATGGTTGGATTTATTATTTAAATTTATACAAAAATTTCTATGTGTCATTGAAACTGTCACAATTTAGTATATATGTGTGTGTGTGTGTGTATGCCTTCTTAAGGATTTTTTAATTTTTTTAAACACACTTACACAGTGTTTGTGCAACTTCCACACTTAGTTCAAGATTTTCAATCTAATGTTTTCAAGCTTTCAGCCATTAAATAAGAGAGACAGAATGAAGAAGTTGTCAAATCAAGTGAAAAAATGTAAGGAATATGTCTGTCAGCATAGATAAGATTTTTACAAGAATAGAACAAACAAACATAATATAGAAAAGGAATTGTTGATTTTTCAACAGATGAGCAACTCTAGTAAACATAACAATAAAATTATATCCCCATGATCTCTGTTACTTCCCATCAGTATCAACACAGGTGATTCGACAAGCATAACATTATAACACAATACTGCAGAGAAGTATCACTGTCTTAAATCTGAGGTTATTTATGGTCTAAACAAATGTGTCTACATTTACAAAAATGTACTTTCTTTCTAGAACAACTTAAAGGCTAAAAAATTCCTTTCTCGTTTTTTTTTTTTTTTTTAAGATTTTATTTATTTATTTATTTGACAGAGAGAGAGATCACAAGTAGGCAGAGAGGCAGGCAGAGAGAGAGAGAGGAGGAAGCAGGTTCCCTGCTGAGCAGAGAGCCCGATGCGGGACTCGATCCCAGGACCCTGAGATCATGACCTGAGCCGAAGGCAGCGGCTTAACCCACTGAGCCACCCAGGCGCCCTCCTTTCTCGTTTTTGAAACTAGCTTAATATTAGTGTATATGGTTGGAGACAATGATCAAGTTCTGTTTACTCTCTCATACACCAAAAATTATTTATAGTATGGTTGTAACTCGGAAAAGAAGGTATTGCACTGCATTTGGTATTCCATTAAACTCGGAAAATCTCTTAGGAAAAACTTGATGTCTCCTCTGACAGCAGGAATATCAGCCTAAAAACAAGAAACTAAATTAAGAGACTATGCATTTATTTGGCACCAAACAAACTCACTTTGGTGTGCACATATTTAGGTAGAAACTATTAGTACCCTGATTAGACGTAGCATTTTTTTGAAAAAGGGGAAAGATTAGGTAAATTGTTTTTGAGAAGAGTTCATTGGCACTAACAAGCAGGGCTAGACTTGTGCTTTATTGACAGGCCAGGTGAAGTGGTAATTAGGCAGAAGTTTACTTTTATCAGTCTTTTCAAACAGAATTTTCTCATTCTTGCTGACTTCTTGGAATGTTGACAGTTTGATCCTGTTCAAAGGTTTCGGAAACAGGTCTGGTGCGAAGCACTTCCTTTGAAATGGCTGATCTAGCTCTGTTTTAAAAATGGTTCTGACTACACTATTTTCCACACATCTATTGACATTTCAGTATCTCTATTTCTTCCTAAATTTTTGTATATGCTATAGCAGTATTTCAGATGATACTATGAATCCTAGTTTCACCAGAATGGCTCAGATTTTAAGGCACAAGTGCAGGTCGTAAGTCACTTAATTTTTCATATTTTAAATTACAATGTAAGTGTTCAAAAATAAAACTGAATAATTTTTATATGCCCACCTATATTTTTTGGCTATGTAAACATGTCAATTTGTAAATATATTTATAAATCATTACATCTACTTTATGTGCAAAGTAAGTCAGTTTCCTAACAATTCCATTTATAAGTTTGAGGTATTTTACACAGAACTTTTGGCATGACAAAATATATAATAACTAATTTTTTATTACATTTTCAAGGGAAAACTAATAAAATAATGCTTTACTAATCAATTATATAAATGTGAAGTAAGTGAGAAATATTTTAAAAAACTGAACAAGCTGTATATGAAATAGTATATAAGAGAGCAAATGTTGAATTTTTCTTTAAGATGTTTTATTCTGAGTAATGATGTTTATCTATAAATTTTAGTTTATATGGTGAAGAAGCAAAATCAGGAAGGTTAATAGAGTTGGTTGTAAAATGGAACTTGTCCTCTCTAAACATTTACCTGAAGCCTCAAAGCTGAGGATAATAGTTTCTCCCCACAGTATCCTGCAAAATTGAGATTCCAGATGATCTATTTAGGATTTCTAAATTGGGTTTTCCAAATCTATTCCTATCACTCAAACCATCCTATATGTGAGATAAGCAGGGGAGCAAAATAATAAGTCTTTAAGAATTCCTCTGAAGGGGTTGTTAGAATTCTGTTTTCCCAGGGCAGGAGTTCTTCTGTCTGACTGGGCAAAGTGATGATCAGTTAACTTCCAAAAAAATCACTTGAAGAACCTGGCATGTGTCCATATGGCTAGGGATACGTGTTGTTTTGTGGCACTTCTCAAAAAAAAAAAAAAAATCAGACAGGTTGCAACTTCTTTTGTTGTTAACAGAGGGAAGAGAGGTTTGTCTGCATGGTAAACCTTTATTTTCAGTTTCCTTAAGGAAAAACTACTCTTTCCTGTGTCCCACAGCAAATATCTGATAATTTATTTGGCCTGGAATCATCTTGAAAGGACATTACTTAGGAGGCAACATGTCTTGAGACTGTGGCCCTCGCACAGATAATTTGTGTAGGATATAGTGTCTGAAGACAATATCTGGGGAGTGAATATCTGGAATTAATGAAATTCAAGTCCACTCTCTGAGAATTTCTGAAGAACCTCCAATAGTTCACACCACATTGGGGAAACCCAGAACAGAACAGAATACACAAAACCAGATTTCAAGAAGATGTGATCTGTAAGAATGTATCCTAAAATCTCTCTTACTTCCTTTCTGCTTACTCCTACCCAGGGATCCTAGGTAGTAAATGGAAGAGGAAATGAAGCTTTAAAGTGAGTAAAAATTGGCTGTGGCACTCTGCACTGCAGGTTTCTGGACCTGGGTCAGGCTTGAGCTGCAAGACACAAATCTTTTAACTGAATAAAAAACTTGATTAAAAAGTAATAGCTTTATTCTTAATAGCCCAAACTTCAGATGACCCAGTTGTCTCTCAACAGGTCAGTAACTAAACGGACTGTGGAGCATTTATGTTCTACTACTACTCAGCAGTAAAAAGAAACAGATGATTCTTGCACATAACAACTTGGATAGCTCTAACGGGCTGAATGAAAAAAACATCATCTCTAAAGGCTACATACTGTATGATTCCATCTGTATAACATTCTTGAAATTAAAAAAAAAGTTATAGAAATAGGGAACAGATTAGTAGTTGCCAGCAGCTAAAGAGGTGATGTAACTCTAAAAGGGCAGCTGGCCTCCTTGAAGAATATGGAAAGAACCTCCATCTAATCTAACAACAAAGTTCCAAATGTTTAAAAATCTGTGAGGAATATTGTGGATGATGGAAATATTACACATATTTATTGCAACAATGTCAGTATCCTGGTTGTGATATTGAACTATAGTTTTACAATGTTATCCTTGGAAGAACCTGGAAAGAGGATACGTGGGATCTTTCTGTATCATTGCTTACACCTGCATGTGAATTTACAATTACCTCAAAAGTTTAATAAAAAAAAATATTTCATGTTACCACTATATAATACCTACAAAGCAGTAGCTTTTATGATATGTGCATATAGAATCTATTTTAAAAATGATTTTAGCTTTATATCAAAATTGATTTTAGCTTTATGTCAAAATTCCTATATATTCCTGACCTCATCCATGCACAGTTTCCCCACTGTCAACATTCCCCAGCAGAGTGGCACATTTGCTATAATTGATGAATTTACCTTGACATAGTGCAGTTACCCCCAAGTCCATAGCTGACATTAGGGTTCACTCTTGGCAAGTGACAATGTATAATGACATACATTCAGCATTATAGTAGTTTACAGAAAATTTCACTGTCCTAATAATCCTGTGATCTGTCAACTGCCCTTGACTGCTGGCAACCACTGATCCTTTTTACTGTCTCCAAAGTTTTGGCTTTTTCAGAATATCACAGCTGGAAGCATACAGAATGTTGACCTTTCAGACAATCCTCTTTCACTTAGTGAATGCATTTAAAATTCTTCATGTCTTTTCATGGCTTGATAGCTAGTTTTCTTTTGGTGCTCAATAAAGTTTATCTGAATGCACCACAGTTTACTTTATTCACTTACCAAAGGACATCCTGGATGCCTCCAGTCCCTGGCTATGAATAAAGCTGTTATAAACATCTGGCTATGGGTTTTTGTGTGGACATAAGATTTCAGTTCATTTGGGTAAATATCAAGGAGCATGACTGCTGGATTATGTAGTGAGAGTATGTTTCGTTTTATAAGAAACTGCAAAAGTGTCTTCCAAGGTGGCTGTATCATTTTGCATTCCTATCAGTACTGATGAGATTTCCTGTTGCTCCACATCTTTGCCAGCATTTGATGTTGTCAGTAAGCATTATTATTAAACTGGTCTTGAATATTTAATTTGTGAGAAATAAGTTTATTAATATTTGAAGGTGACTGAAAAAGTCATGGTATTATCCCAAAATATTTTAAAAAGGGGGGTAGGAAAGCAAAATCTAATGAAGACAAAAATAACATCTCTTCACTTTTTGTAAACAAAAAGTTTACAAAACTTACTCACTTTTAGATTAGCTCCTCTCAATGTCTTAAGGAAGTACCTCTTAGCCCTCAGAGAGATGTCTGGATTCATGTTGCTGTGTGAATGAGAAATAGGCAAAAAAGAAGTGAAGTTGCAAAAGATAAAGACTATAGAACACAAAAGGGAGTGATGAGTGAAAGTTAGGAAACATAGTTTATTTTTTAACTTTTTCAGTTCTCTGAAATGAATTATGTATCAAGATTTAAGTATCCAGGCACATTTTCTATCATATTTCTAGACTGTATTAGGAGCATGTTCCAAATATTTTAAAGGGAGTTACCAGGCTACATAGCAAGCGTTGTGGTCCTTTTTTAACAAACTCAAAGATAAAATCTTTATGAGTTAATAAATGTACTTTGGACTCTAGAAACCAAGAAAAAATAGGAACAACAGACAAATGACTTTAAAAAAAAAGAAGGGACTACCAATTCATTTATCTTTCCTTAATAATTCCTCAGGAAATTTCATTTTTGTCATCAGTTAGGAAAAAAGGAAAATAATAGAGATACCCCCTGGACATATGCTCTGGATTAATTATGCACACTTTACTAAGTAGCGTATACATAATGCACACTACAGTTCAAAATATAGTTTATTATAAATTCTCTCTGAGGTTTTGATAAAACAGAAATAGCTAGAGTGTCACCTGTTTTGAACATGTTAGACAATCATTTTCTTTCCCCATTCTGGTTATAGGGCATTGTGCTTTTGAATCGTCAGAATTTGCTTCTGAACCCTAATCATCTAAGTCTATGGTATTGCAATTAAGGTTGGTTATTTTTGTATCAAAGCTAGTTGCAAGAGATAACCATCTGTTAGGTGGTATTTTATAAAGATAACACTATCTTTACATGGTTCTGAATATTAAATGAGTTTTGTTTCTGTGTTTATTAATTCTCCCATTTGCTTTTATGTCCTAACTTGTCATCTTCGGACTTGGAACATTCTCATTAGCATGAAAACCTACTCTAGTATTTCATCTCTTAAATAATCCTTATTTTATCTTAAAATACTGTCCAGCTATTGTGCCTTTTTAAATTTTTTCTACTGTTCTTCAAAGTGAATGATTCATGAGTTTTGTATACCCACAGTCTTCATTTTCTCATTATTCTATCTCTGTATCATTCCATTTTGGCTTCAGTATCCATACCTCTGCAGTCTCTTCCTATCAAGTCAACACCACATCATGTTCCCATATCTGATGTTCTGTTATTTTGTCATTACTGAAAAGACTTCTCATTTAACCAATGTAACACTTTTTTTAAAGATTTTTTTTTTTTTTTTTAATTTGACAGAGAAGGAATACAAACAAGGGGAGTGGGAGAGGGAGAAGCAGGCTTCCCGCTGACCAGGGAGCCCAACGCAGGGCTCGATCCCAGGACTTTGGGACCAGGATCTGAGCCAAAGAAAGATGCTTAATGACTGAGCCACCCAGGTGCCTCCTCAATGTAACCCTTTAAAAACAAAACAAAACAAAACAAAACAAAAACCCCTTACGTTTATTTTGCTTTTTATTCTCCTCTTCCCTAGTTTGTTCTCAATGCTTCTCTGCTTCCTAACAAATGTTGGAAAAGCCCTGAGCTGATTCCTGGACTGCCATCTTCTTGTTTCTATGTATTTTTGTTCTCTACAACCTGGGAGATTTTGTCTAGTCTCATAACTTTCAGTCCCAACTACCTATTAAGTCCCCCATACACATCTTCAAAGCTGAACATTTCTCGTAGCTCTGTTTATTCACTGGCCTATTGGACTTTCCAATTTCATGTTTAAAGGGCAATCAAATGTAATATGGCTAAAACACAATATTCATTCCCCTCAAGCCTTTTCCTAAACCCATTTCTCTCCCTGGTTTTTTGATCTCAGCAACCATTGTTATTTGCTTAAGTCAAAATCCAGATATAGCATTAAAAGATTTTTCCCAGATAATTCAGAATTTTATCTCTGTATCCCTACATAGATCATGATATATTTATAAATATATCTTATGAATATAAGAGCTTTTACATATATATATATACATATATATATATGTATATATATATATCGGCAACATCAGTTTTTCTCTAAAGGTCCAGTATTTATAGTTGCTGAGTAGATGTTTTTGTTTAGTACCTGCATGGACTTTGTTATTTAGCAAGTTATGCTCATTTGCATATGAATTCCAAAATCACTTTTAGATTTTTGTAAAGATACCTTTATATGGACCAATTTTAGGAGTTTTTTAAAAAGAGTTCAGGAAAACTAGAAGTACTTTGCATTACTGTTTTTGAGGCTCTTAAAACTTAAAGAATTTAAAACTTGCTTATATCTTCTCCATATTTATCAGGTATATCACCCTTGTTGATATATTTATTATGCTTTGATATGTTTTTAATTTTTCCCACTGTGTTATCTATTATCTAAGTTTATCAGTAAATTTTTTGAATTATCCTATTAAAAGCCCCAGGCATTAAATTTTATTTTTCTCATGGTCCTGAAAGCATCTTGCTTTTTAGAGACAAAGATACAGTATTTTCCTGAAATTGTTTGGTTCTATTTTGTCTTTTTTTTAAATTGCCACATTTTTCCAGTTTTTTTGAAAAATAATTGGTATATGTCACTGTATAAACTTGAGGCATAGAGCATGATGGTATATATATGTTAATATATGTTAACATATATTGCAAAATGAGTATCACAATAACTTCAGCTAACAGTCGTCTTATATAAATACAATTAAGAAAAAGGAAAAAAAAATTTCTCCTTGTGAAGAGAGCTCTTAGGATTTACTCTTAACAACCTCCTTGTTAAGGGGATGTTAGGTATATAGCAGTGTTTAGGTATAGTCCTTGTGTGTACACTGGATCCCTAGTAATTATAACTGGAAGTCTGTATCCTTTTTTAAAGTTTTTAATTTAAATTCCATTTATGTAACGTGCAATGTTACATACAATGTACTGATCGCTTCTGGTGTACAATATAGTGATTCAACACTTTGTATACCACCAGGTGCTCTTCACAATAAGTACATTCCTTAATCTCCATCACGCCTTTATCCCATCCTGCCTCCCACCTCGCTTCTGGTAATCATCAGTTTGTTCTCTATAGTTAAGAGTATTGGGATGCCTGGGTGGCTCCTTCAGTTAAACATTTGCCTTTGGCCCAAGTCCTGATCCAAGCCCCTTTCTCTTTCTCTGTCTCCTGCTCAGTGGAGAGTCCGCTTCTCCCACTCGCCCTGCGTGTGGTCTCTCACTCACTCACTCTCTCTGTCAAATAAACATCTTTTAAAAAAAAGTCTCTTAGCTCACCTCTTTTCTCTTTTGCTCATTTTTAAAAGATTTATTTATTTATTAGCACAAGCAAGGGGATGCGAAGAGGGGAGAGGAGGAGAGAGAGAGGCAGGCTCTCCACTAAGCAGGGAGCTCAAAACAGGGCTTGATCCCAGCACCCCAGGATCATGACCTGAGCCAAAGGCAGATGCTTAACTGACTGAGCTACCCAGGTATCCCTCATTTGTTTCATTTTTAAAATTCCATTTATGAAATCATATGGTATCTGTCTCTCTCTGACAGCCTTATTTTGCTTAGAATAATACTTTCCAATTCCATTCATGTCCTTGCAAATGTAAGATTACATTCTCTTTGATGACTAACATTCCATTGTGTGTGTGCATGTACACACACACACACACTTATACACAAATAACCTCCTTTTTATCCATTCATCCATTGACAGACGCTTGAACTGTTTCCATAATTTGTCTATTGTAGATAAGGCTGCATGTATCCCTTAGAATTAGTGTTTTTATATTCCCTGGGTAAATACCCCGTAGAGTGATTACTAGGTTATAAGGTGGTTCTATTTTTAACCTTTTGAGGAATCTCCATACTGTTTGCAACTGTTGCTGCACCAGTTTGCTTTCCCACCAACTGTGCAAGAGGGTTCCTTTTTCTCCATATCCTCACAATACCTGTTATTTCTTGTATTGTTGATTTTACTCTTCTGGTAGGTTTGAGATGGTATTTCATTTTAGTGTTGATTTGCATTTCTTTGAGGTAAGCAGCTTTTCATGTGTCTGTTAACCATCTGTATGTTGTCTTTGGAAAAATGTCTATTCATATCTTCTGCCCTTTTTAAATTGCATTATTCTCTTTTTTAGGTGTTGAGTTTTATAATTTCTTTAGAGATTTTTGGGTACTAACCCTTTATCAGATATTTCATTTGAAAATATATTCTCCAATTCCAAAAGATGCTTTTTAGTTTTGTTGATTGTTTCTTTCAGTGTACAGGAGGTTTTTTTTTTTTTTAATTTTTATTTATTTATTTTTTTAATTTTGATGTAGTCCCAATAGTTTATTTTTTATTTTGTTGCCCTTCCTTGGGAGACAAACCTAGTAAGAAATGGCTACAGCTGTATTAAAGAAGTTACTGCCCTATTCTCTTTCAGAATTTTTATGGTTTCAAGTCCTTAGTCTATTTTGAAATTATTTTTGTGTATGGTTTAAGGAAGTGGTCCAATTTCATTCTTTTCCAACTAGTTGTTGGGTTTTCCAAAAACAATATCTGTTGAAGAGACTGTCTTATTCCCATTGGATATTCTTTACTGCATTGTTGAATATTAACTGACCGTATAATTGTGGGTTCATTTCGGGTTCTCTGTTCTGTTGATCTATGTGTCTATTGTTGTGCCAGTACCATACTATTCTGATTACTGTAGCTTTGAAGTATAATTTGAAATTGCAATTGTGATATCCTCCGGATTTGTTTTTCTTTTTCAAGGTTGCCTTTGGCTATTTTGGGTCTTTTGTGGTTCTATACCAATGTTAGAATTGTTTGTTCTAGCTCTGTGAAAAATGCTGGTGTTAATTTTGATAGGGAGTCCATTAGATGCGTAGATTGCTTTGGATAGTATAGAGATTATTTTTTTTAAAGATTTTATTTATTCATTTGAGAGAGAGACAGTGAGAGAGAACATGAGCGAGGAGAAGGTCAGAGGGAGAAGCAGACTCCCCATGGAGCTGGGAGCCCGATGTGGGACTCGATCCTGGGACTCGATCCTGGGACTCCCGGATCATGACCTGAGCCGAAGGCAGTCGTCCAACCAACTGAGCCACCCAGGCGCCCCGGATAGTATAGAGATTTTAACACCATTTGTTCTTACGATCCACAGGCATGGAATATCTTGCCATTTATTTGTATCATTTTCAGTTTCTTTCATCAGAACATTATAGTTTTCAGATTATAGATCTTTTACCTTATTGGTTAAATTTATTCCTAGGTATTTTATGGTGCAATTGTAAATGAGACTGTTTATTTCTCTTTCTGCTACTTCTTAGCGTACAGAAATGCAGCTGATTTACATATATTGATTCTATGTGCTGTGACTTAACTAAATTCTTTTATCAGTTCTAGTAGTCCTTTGAAGTCTTTCTTGTTTTCTATATAGAATATCATGTCATCTATAAATGATATATAGAATATCATTTCATCATTAGTGAAAATTGGGTAGTATAGGCATTTTGACAATATTCTTCCAATCCATGAGCATGGGATGTCTTTCCATTTCTTTGTGTCCTCTTCAATTTTTTTCATCAGTAGTTTATAGTTTTCAGAGTACAGAGTACAGAGTACAGTACCTCTTTAGTTAGGTTTATTCTTAGGTACCTTCTTATTTTTGGTGAAATTATAAATGGTATTGATTTCTTGATTTCTCTTTCTCCTGCTTCATTGTTAGTATATAGAAATACAATGGATTTCTGTATGTTGATTTTGTATTTTGTGACTTTACTGATCTTATCAGTTCCAGCAGTTTTTGCCTGCCTGCCTGCCTTCCTTCTTTCTTTTCTTCCCCTTTCTCTCTTTCTCTCTTCCCTTCCTTCTTTTTTTTTCCTTCCTTTCAATATTTTATTTATTCATTTGAGAGACAGTGAGAGAGAGAGAGAGAGAGATCACAAGCGTGGGGAGAGGGAGCGGGACAAGCAGACTCCCTGCTGAGTTGGGAGCCTTACATAGGGCTTGATCCCAGGACTTAGAGATCATAACCTGAGCCAAAGGCAGATGCTTAGCCATCTGAGCCACTCTCGTGCTCCTGTTTCTGTGTGTAGTATCATGTTACCTGCAAATGGTGGAGGTTTGACTTCTTCCTTGCCAATATGGATGGCTTTTATTTCTTTTTGTTGTCTGATTGTTGTGGCTAGGACTTCCAGTACTGTTATGAATAACAGAAGTGAAGGTGGACATCTCTGGTTTGTTCCTGACTGTAGAGGAAAAGCTCTCAATAGTTCCCTCTTGATGATATTGGTGGTATTGTTCATACATGGCCTTTATTATGTTGAAGTATATTTTCTCGAAACCTAGTTTGTTGAAGCTTATATCATGAATGCATGTCAAACTTTATCAAATGCTTTTTCTGCAAATGCTCTACAACTGAGCTATACCCCCACAAATGCTTTTTCTGCATGTGTTGAAATGATCATATGGTTCTTATCCTTTCTCTTATTAATATGATTATCATATTAGTATGCAATTATTGAACAACCTTTTAACTCAGAAATAAATCCCACTTGATTGTGGTGAATGATTTTTTTTTTAACTGTATTGTTGGATTTAGCTTGCTAGTATTTTATTTAGAATTTTTGCATTTGTATTCATCAAGGATATTGACCTTTCTAGTGCTGTCTTTATCTGGTTTTGGTATCACTGTAATGTTGGCCTTATAGAACGAATTTAGAAGTTTTCCTTCCTTTTCTTTTTTTTTTTACTAGTTTGAGAAGAATAGGTATTAACTCTTTTTTAAATGTTTGGTAGAATTCATCTGTGAAACCATCTGGCCCTGGAATTTTGTTTTTTGGGGAATACTTGATTACTGATTTCTTTGCTGTGTATAGATCTGTTCAGTTTTCTATTTCTTCCTCTTTATGTTTTGGTGATTTTTGTTTCTGGGAATTTCTGCATTTTTTTGTAGATTGTCTAGTTTTTAGGCATATAGATTTTCATACTATTCTCATAATTATTTGTATTTCTGTAGTGTTGGTTGTTATTTCTCATTTGTGATTTTGTTTATTTGGGTCCTTTTTCTTTGATAATTCTGGTTGGAGGTTTATCGATTTTATTAATTTTTTTGAAGAACCAGCTCCTGTTTTCATTAATCTGTTCTTTGTTTCTTTTCTTCTTCTTTTTATTTTTTTTCTGTAACATTTGTTTCTGCTATGATCCTTGTTATTTTCTTCCCTCTGCTGACTTTAGGCTTCATTTGTTGTTCTTTTTCTAACTCCTTGGTGTAAGGTGGTTATATATTTGAGATTTTTATTGCTTTTTGAGGTAAACCTGTATTGCTTTATATTTCCCTCTTAGGTCTGCTTTTGCTGCATTCTAAAGGTTTGGACCATTGTGTTTTCACTTCTATTTGTTTCCTTTTTTTTTTTTTAATTCTTTTATTTCCTTGTTGACCTATTCATTGTTTAGTTAACATGTTGTTTGACTTCCATGTTTTTGTGGTCTTTCCAGATGTCATATTGTGTTTGACTTCTAGTTAACATTGTAGTCAGAAAAGGTGCATGTTATGGCTTTGATCTTCTTGAGTTTGTTGTATCCTGTTTTGTAAACTAATATGTGATCTATTTTGGAGACTGTTCCATGTGTACATCGAAGAATGCATGTTCTTGTGTTTTAGGATGGAACGCCATGAATGATATGTTAAGTCCTTCTGGTCCAATGCTTCCTTCAAAGCCATTGTTTCTTTGTTGATTTTCTATTTAGATGATCTGTCCATTGATGTAAATGAGTTGTTAAATTTTCTTATTATTACTGTATTATCAATTAATTTCTTTCTGTTTATTATTTTATGTATTTGGGTGATCCCATTGTAGGTACATAAGTATTTACAATTATTATATGGTAGGTGTGTATATGTGTGTTGGTGTGTGTATAGATAGTTATAAATATGGTTTGTATCTTTGACCAACGTTATCTTTATCTCTCTCCTCCCATCCCCTGCCTCTGGTAATCAAAGTCAGACATCTTTTTCTCTTTTCCTGATGGTGGTTTTTTTTTTTTTTTTTTTTTTTTTTAGGTACCATATATAAGTGAAATCGTACAGTGTATGTCTTTCTCTATCGGACTTATCCTACTTAAAAAATTCCTTCAAGATCCATTCGTGTTGTTGGTTGGATATCCTCATTTTTTTTTAATGGTCAAATGATATTTCATTGTTTACATATACCATGACTTTTTATCCATTCATCCATTGTTTGACACGTGGTTGTTTCTGTATCTTGACTATAATAAAAAAAATATAGTATTAACATGGGGATGTAAATATCTTTTCAAGTTAGTGTTTATTTTCTTTGGCTATAGTCCCAGATGTGTTATTACTGGATCATATGATAGTTCTACTTTAATTTTTTGGGGATTCTCCATATTACTTCATAGGTAATTGCCATATTTTTTTGTGTTTTTTTTGAATTCTGTTATCAGGACTTTCCTGTTATCATCCTAATTAAACACAGGATCACATGCTAATGGGTTTTCCCCATGTCTTCTGACTGAAGTTCATGAGTCATTGCTTCCTCACATAATTCTAATGAGACAAAGGATGGAATTAATGACAGGTTCTTTTTTTTATGGTTAAACAAGTAGTATCTGGCTTGGTTTTTTTTAAATTGCCCGATCAGATAGAATTCTACAGAATTGAGTAATACTCTATAATATATCTTAGTTTATGAAAACAGGACTCTTTAGAAATAAGATACTTTGATATACCCAAAGTGATGAATTGGAGTGTGTTTCCACTGTTGTATTAAACAGATTTTAATTGGTATTCAGGTGAAAGAAACCAGTTGAAATTCTAAGGGTGCTTTGCTTTTAATAATGAACAGTAGAGCCACAGACTGTGCTTAAAGAACACATAAATGATAAGAAAATGCAGCAGTGTGGTGTGCAAAATACAATCCTTTGGACTGATATTCTGAGGTAGCTGCTGTGAATGGAATCATTTAAAGCTGCAGGTAGAATGTGTGTATTTATAAAGTGTTAGGAGGATGTTGGCACAGATGGTCAGTTAAATAAAATCAGTTGCTCCAAATGGTCAAAATAAAACAAAAATCAGTAAAATAAACTTGCTTACTGTGTTTATACTGGTACTAATAAAATAAATTTCAAAATGAATATTTTTTTCAGAATGAGTATGAAATCACAAATTGTATTCTAGACCATTTATTTTTAGTACATTGAAAAAATTTTATCCCAACATCCTAATACTTAAGTCAATTATACAGTATATAACAGTATATATACTGTATAAAGTATATACAGTATGGAATGACACATCACTGTATAAATCATTTACTGATAGTGGAACTAATTAATTGTGTGAAGATCTACCATCAGCAAACACAATCAGATAAGAACAAAATTTCTTCAGATTGTCTCATCTGTTCAGGGAAGTTGCATAACTATTTTGAAAATTCTTATTACTTTCTAGAAAGTAATAACAATCCTACCAGGTGTTTTCTTTGAACAGGAATATTCCAGGGTGACAAATCTGTTTTCCTCTTTTTTTCCAAAGATTTTGTTTATTTATTTGACAGACAGAGATCACAAGTAGGCAGAGAGGCAGGCAGAGAGAGAGGAGGAAGCAGGCTCCCTGCTGAGCAGAGATCCTGATGTGGGCAGAAATCCCAATGTGGGCAGAAATCCCAATGTGGGGATGTGGGGCTCGATCCCAGGACCCTGGGATCATGACCTGAGCTGAAGGCAGAGGCTTTAACCCACTGAGCCACCCAGGCGCCCCTGCTTTCCTCTTTTGAAGGTACTTTCTACTTCTCACTTTGAGATTTCCCTCATTTTTCTTCATCCCACATTCTACAATGCCAAATCCCTCTACCCTGTTGACTTTTGGTTTGTACTTGCTTTCAATCAATATCTAAAACCATCCAGATTCTGCTGAAATATTAGTTTACATTTCCAGAAAATAAATTCATGTAATTCTCTCTAAAAATCTTTTTTTTTTGTGCATAAATTTTACTGAAAATGACTTTTTCCTTAGTTTTAATCTGGATTTAGTGAACCATTGTTCTGTTGTTCAAGTCTATGGATTTACATTCAATATATTTTGTGTGTATAAACATATCCTGAATATTATTATTGGTTAATAACTGTCCATTCTTTAGAACTATCCTGAAAACTAGAAAAGAAACTTAGAAATTAATAATGCTGACTTAATTTAAAACATAGTAAGTGTATAATTGTGTCATCTGAAATGACTCTTTTTTTGGAATTTGAGATACATGGGTATGGATTTAAAAGAATTTTCAAAAATTGTGCTTTTATTACTTAATAACAGAGAAAGACTAATCCAGCATAACTTTTTTTTCTTCAGCATAGGAGCCTAGAATAAAACTGTGTTGTATATTATTCACCCATTCATTTATTCATTCAGCAGTTATTTATTTGATCTCCTCTTATAAGAGTAACATGGTCCTTGACGTTCTATAGAAAGGCCAGGTAAAAGAAAAACATTTATTTTCCTCTTTATATTAAAAATAAATAAATAAATAGGATGCCTGGGTGGCATAATCAGTTAAGCATCTGCCTTTGGCTCAGTCATGATCCTACGAGTCCTGCATGGGGCTTCTTGTTCAGCTGGGAGCCTGCTTCTCCCTCTGCCTGACTCCCTCTTGCTCTCATTCTCTGACAAATAAATAAATAAAATCCTAAAAAAAAAATTTAACCCTACAAAGAAGTTGAAAGAATAATGTAGTAGCATCCATATAAACATTTGACATTGGGCATTAATGATGGTGGTGGTGCTGTTGCTTTTTCTTTTTCCTCCTTTTCCTTTTTCTCTCATACATGTTTCTGACAGGATCTCATCATCAAGGCTCATTTATTGATATTGATGGTTTAATTTGTTTGTCTAGAAATCTTTCCCCACTATTTGTTTGTTTGTTTCATGTATTTGACATTTTGGAAGAGTCTAAATTAGTTTTCTTGTAGAATACTCAATGTTCTAGATTTCTCTGATAGTTCGCTTCATATTGAAATCAGGCTGGTAAGGGTATGACATAAAAAATGGTGTGTGTGTGTGTGTATGTTTTACTTTTTCTATTTGCATCTCAGTTTTTCATGTTTTTATGCACTGTCTGCAAATTTACAAATTCTTTTCATGCTGCAAGACTTATTTTATGGGGATTTGTGTTAATCTAATTAGAAGTTGTTTGGGGTTTGATGTTTATTATAGCTTTGGCTATTGTCAGTGCCTAAGAAGCTTCAAATTCCTGTAGTTACACCTTGGGTTAACAGTATGAGCTAGTTTTTTAGGGGTTTGTCTGAGGCTAATTGCTGTGGTCTTTGAGTCTGCCCACTTGCCTCCTGGTCTTCCCTGTGTACTGTTTCCTAAGAGAATATCGTTTGCAGTCCTCTCCGTGGAGTTCCACGTTTTTTTTTTTTTTTTTTTTCTTGAAGATCGTTAGTGTGGTAGTGGAAGGATGTTAGAAGTTTCTCTGTTGATTTGATGAAGTCTTAGTCTTTGGCTGGCACTGTGAACCTGAATCTCAGGGTCCTGGCCTTCCCAGTGTTCTGTATCTGCTATAGATAGAATGCTGAACTTGTTTCCCCTCAGAGGTGGAGATTCTGCTCCTCTCAGAACAAACATCCATCCATCCATCCATCCGTCTTTCTGTTGGATTTCTTTTCTCTTCTAGATACAAGGAGTTTCTACTAGAGCTTTCAAGATAGTCCCATTGTTCTTCCCCCTTTAGATGTGTTCTTTAGCAGAAATAATAAAGGTAGTTCTGG
This sequence comes from Mustela nigripes, assembly GCF_022355385.1. Lineage (NCBI taxonomy): Eukaryota > Metazoa > Chordata > Mammalia > Carnivora > Mustelidae > Mustela > Mustela nigripes. The sequence goes on from NC_081566.1 coordinate 48,134,923, forward strand.
GAGGATTTTGGCAGTGGCATCATAAATTATTTTCATAAATCTCTCTCATTTTTTCTATTAATTATCTGGTAGAGTTCCTGCAGGAAAATCTTTCCAGAGTGTGAAATTTCCCTCTCCCATTCTATAGTCCCAGATGCCTCATTCTTTCCACTAGCCCATAATGGAACTTTGGCAATTCTTAACTGGCTTTTATGGCACACCATGATGTCTTTGCCAGGTAAGTAAATGTTCTGGTACTGTTTCTTACTTGCAGGTGAATGCCTCACAAAATATTTTCATTCAGTTTTTTGCCTTACAACCACATTTTTATGATGAGTTAACAAAAGTCATTTTCAATTTTTCCAGTTATTTTTTTCTTGTTATAAGTGTGGGAATAGCACACTTTTCTGCTTGCAGTATCTCAAAGACAGATTTTTTAAAGCACCATTCCTTTAATTATGATAGCAAAATATGTGCTCATCACAGCATCTGGAGCATAGCAGTCTCAGTAATTATAAATTCCTTTTCTATTTATTTAATTTAGAAGTATTATGCCCATTTGAAGCTATTATTTATAAGTGATAATACTTTAAACTAGATTTTCTCACAATATTCTGACAAATATCTTTCAGCAAGATGTTAATTGGTAACTTGTGGAAGGAGAAGGGGATGGAGGTATAGTATTTCATGACTAAATAATTTGAGGAAAAAAATTGGTTAAGCAAATTAAATAGTTTCTTTACTGAAGTCATTTTCAGAGCTATTATGCATTATACATTGCACAGAGGTGTGTAATATGCACACTGTTTTTTTCATAGAACATCCACTAATAATTCCTAAAAATACCTAAAATTTAAAAAAATGTGTGTAATCTATTGTTAGTTATTTATACACATCAGTGAGATTGAAGGAATTAAATCTGAGACAAAACTTTGCTAAATGGCAGCAAGAAAATTTTATGAAAATACCAGACATTAAACATATAACAAAACAATTAGGAAATACTAATGATTTTGAGAAGTATCTCCTGCCATGGGAATGTTCATATAGGAGAGAATAAATATATATGTTGTATAATAACTGTATAAGATTTATATGCCAAGTAATCTGATGATTAGAATTGGAAAAGATGCTGTAATATACATATTAATTTCTATTAAAATATTTTTTCTTATTTAATAATTTAATATTTATATTTTCTATGTAATATTCTATACATTTGGCCCAAAATATTTCCACTGAAAACCAATTTTCCATTCTGTTTTCACATTAGGACAAGATTTTCAAATTCTATACCCATTTTTCTCTACACAGTTGCATTTGAGGAGTGGATGATACATCATGTTGCCTAACATACGCCTCTTTAGCAAACCAGCAACTCATTATTAAGATAAACAACCATTGAACTTGCACATTAGAAGTGCACAGAGGGTACTCTTTGTTACTCTATGAATCAGGTTCATGACATAACTTATGTCTCTGGAGAATGTGTTGAACAAACTAATTCTAACAATTCAATCAGTCTGAACTCTTTCCTGAAGCAGAGTTGTCTTTTCTATCTCCTGAGGTTTCCTGAGTCAAATGCAAATAAAGAGGGAACATCACTATCATCTCTTCCCTAATCACAGTTGTCACCTCATGTCTCCTCGGGGTAATAGACTCACACAGTCGTATAGTTCTCTTAAGACAATGAGAGCTGAAATTTCTGATGTAGAAAAAGGAAGTGAAGGCATTTCTTTTAAGGAATCTCTACACCCCACGTGGGGCTTGAACTCATAACTCTGAGACCAAGAGTCATATGTGCTATAGACTGAGCCAGCCCCAGGCCCCTAGTGAAGGCACTTCTAAAATGTATAGTTTTGAAAAAATTAATGTTAAACAGGTTTTTGTGATTGAAATACTAGTCAATCACATATAGTTTTAAATTGAGTTGGAATTTTATGTCAGTAACAGTATTGTCATGGATATGAATATCATTTTTTTTAAATTTTATGTATTTATTTGACAGAGAAATAGAGAGTGCAAGTAAGCAGAGCAGCAGGCAGAGGGAGAGAGAGAAGTAGGCTCTCTGCTAAGCAGGGAGTCTGATGTGGGGTTTGATTCCAGGACCCTGGAATCATGACCTGAACTGAAGGCAGCCACTTAACCAACTGCCCTGACGCCCCAAGAATATCATTCTTTTTTTTTTTTTAAAGATTTTATTTAATATTTGACAGAGAGAAATCACAAGTAGTCGGAGAGGCAGGCAGAGAGAGAGAGAGGGAAGCAGGCTCCCTGTGGAGCAGAGAGCCCGATGCAGGACTCTATCCCAGGACCCCGAGATCACGACCTGAGCCGAAGGCAGCAGCTTAACCCACTGAGCCACCCAGGCGTCCCCCCAAGAATATCATTCTTAAGAACAGGTATAAACTTTGTGCCAGTACCATGCTGTCTTGATGATGACAGCTTTGTAATAGA
>NC_081566.1:48137458-48146565 GCF_022355385.1 Mustela nigripes
CACAGAGGAAGTGGTGATGCAACATGGAGGCTTAAGTGGGTAGAAGAATAAATGAAACAAGATGGGATTGGGAGGGAGACAAACCATAAGTGACTCTTAATCTCACAACAAACTGACGGTTGCCGGGGGGAGGGGGTTTGGGAGAAGGGGGTGGGATTATGGACATTGGGGAGGGTATGTGATTTGGTGAGTGCTGTGAAGTGTGTAAACCTGGTGATTCACAGACCTGTACCCCTGGGGATAAAAATATATGTTTATAAAAAATAAAAAATTAAAAAAAAAAAGAACAGGTATAAACTTCATTATACTTTAATGCTATTCAGTCCTACTTGTCAGAAATAAGGGAATGTACTTAAAAATATTTCTTAACACACAAAAGTCAGAGAAGAAACATTGATTTGTGGACTCAGTTTTGTAGCTCCTCAGTGAACATTTTATAAGAACAATCATCAGTTTAAAAAAACAAAAAACAATCATCAGTGATAGGGTTTCAATGGAAATGGTGGTAAGTAAAAACAGCTTTATGGGATGTGGTCCTGATTTTTACTTAGCTGTATAAACTTTGGAAAGGGGACACAATTGATCCAAATTTCCTCTTCTAGTTAAGAGAATTATGTGGTTATCAGATTCAGAATATTGTCATAAATATTTAGCTGATTTACAGTAGCAACTGTTTATTCTGTTTATTTTTTCATTATTAACTGTATCGATATCCAGGTCATCCACTTCCCTTCCTTCCTTTAAGCCAAATTCTTTCTTTTGAATCCATTCTCTGAATAATTTTTTTTTCACATTTTATGTTTGAAGGTTACATTTTCATTCTTCAGCTAGATAAAACCATGTATGTCACATCCATCTCAGCAATTGCCACTGATCAGTAGGGACAAGTCTAGAGTCCCTGCAGATTGGGAAATCCTCTCCAAATCTCCACTGGTTGAAGTTCATTGAATATTCCAGGAGCCCTTGTTCTACCCTACATTCATTTTCCCAAACTCTGTTTCTTTCCAAACTAGTAAAGTCTGACTTCTCCTTTTACCACTATTATAGAAAAATGATAAACACTGTGATTTAAGTGGTCAATTTTCTTTCTCATCTTACTCAAGCTCATTGAAATAGATGACTGTATCATTAACCAGATTATAGAATGATTATTATTTGTCACAAGTTTTTTTATGTTAACTGGGCATTTTTTTCTGTGTATAGTCAATTCAAATATACATGTACATGAATTTGTGGTCCAGGGTCTAGGCTCTCTGCCATTCAAAGGGTTTTGTTGACTTGACTGTTCACATTGTGGAAACAGAAGAGAAGGATTAAAGGACACAAGACCTCTTGAGGTATGAACACAATACTGCATGGTAGTGGTTTCCCTTCATTCTCTTAGAGAGAATCACAGACCTAGTCAGATTCAAGGAGTGGGGAAAATAATCCACTTTTTTGGGGAAGAGTTGAAAAAATTATCTTGAAAAAGACAGTAGATATAGGAAAGGGAATAATTGCAGACATTTTTGCAGACAGTCTACCACAGTGATAGTTGTCACTGTGTTGCTCTCTGGAATTCTCCCCTACATTTGAAGATAACATTAACTTGTTTTCTCTTTCAAACTCTAGGGCTTTGCTCCTTCTTGGGGCTCCTCTTAATTTGCTCATTTCTTCAGTTGTGAGGGCTTTTTTTTGGTTTGTTTGTTTTTTGTCTGTTTGTTTGTTTTTCGGGTAATGCCATCCTTCTCCTTTTTTTCTCAAACTGCATTCTCCTTATGGGATTTATCATCCACATCCATGCTTTTGGAAACGGCTTACAAGGAGATGTAGTTAAAGCTATCCTGCAGGCTCCAGTACATATATCACACTTCAGACTCAATATTTTCACTTGTCTATGAGTAGGATGTGTAAAAAAATAGAAATTTACAAAACAATTCTTAATAAGATATGGTATGTTCTCTTTGTATGTTAACAACTAAACAAATCTTTTAAAAAGAAAATCTTGAAATCCCGTTTTCTCTGTTTCTTAATATATAATTTGCTCAAAAGATTTCCATTTTAAAATCATGAGAATATCTTACAATTTTTTTAAAATTAAATTTATTTATTTTCAGCATAACAGTTTTAACAATAGAAAAAAACAAAGACTTTTATTAGTTCTTGGATAATATGTTCCTAGTTGGGCTAGTATCTCATGCCGATTTGGTTGGGAAGAATCCATAATAACTTTGTTGTGAATAAAAGTAAGCAGAGAGAGATTTTATCATCTTGTGATCTTGCCCCACAAGATTTACCTCCGGTTACTTTTGTCAAAAACCTGTGAGTCATTTTTAAAACCTCCCTCTATGTAGTCATTTAAATCCAATCAATTCAAATCATTAAACCTACCAATTCTACCTCTTATGTTTTTGATCCTCCCAAGATAACCTTATTAATTCCCTATATCACTATAAAATGAATACACTCTAGCTGGTCTTTGGTCATCCACTTTTAATCTCCATCCCAAACCACAGTGAGCCCTACATTAAATATAAATCTCATTGCCATGCTCTGCTGAAACATACTTCAGTGATTTTTCATTACCTTTAGGAGAAAACAAAAACCAAAAAACACCAAACTTTCACAAGCACTATATGATCTGATCACCATGTAATTCTTTCTTTTTTTTTTTTTTTTTTTTAAAGATTTTATTTATTTATTTGACCATGTAATTCTTAAAATCCTTTTTGTATAACTTTTCCCTTTCCTGTTTTCTTCAATCATATTTACTATATTTCATTTCTTGGAAGAAACCTTTTTTTCCCCCTCAAAAGAATCTGTGCTTTCACTGTTTCTTCATACCTCATCTGTAAACCAGTTCATGGTTATCCATCATGTATATATGTATACACCCCAAAAGGCTTCCTGTTACCACGTAATTAATTTGTCTTTCTGGTTCTTTTAAAATTCCTTGATTGCCTTGTTCATCCCTGTCTCTCCAGTGTGTGTCACAATTCCTGACATGTATTAGGTACTAAATTAGCTTAGACAGTGATCTCTTAAAAATAATTTTACATGTAATTTGCTAGTTGCCTTGGGTGAAAGAGCAATATATATATATATGTGTGTGTGTGTGTGTGTTTGTGTGTGTGTGTATGTGTGTGTGTGTGTATGTGTGTGTGTGTGTTTTATCAGTGTCAGGTATCTTTGTAGTTCTTGGTCATAATAGCTGGAGCCATTTAACAGTAGCAGTCCTGTTTAAATTTTAGCCTTGAGGACCTAGAGAAATAGACTACCCTACTTTCTGATATGATGTTCACAGGATTTGTCTTTTTAATGCAGTCTTTATGTCCACTTTTATTTCAGAAGCCTTTGGGCATGACATGTTTCTTTATAGTTTTAGAGTGCTCTTAATACTATAAAATTTAATTCAGTTTTACATTGCATAAAATTCCAAGTTGATGTTATATAACAGAAATCTCCTTCGAGTGGTGTTTAGGACTATTTTGCCTGTTACTTATGATGCTACCATAGAAAACGGAAGAAAAAAGGCATCTGTATCCAAATTTCACATCCTACAAGAAAAAGTAGGAAGCTTGTTACTTCAATTACTCTACCAGCAAGTGTGTTTTAAATCAGATTCTGTATAACTTTAATTATATATATATAACTTTATAACTTTATATAACTTATATAACTTTAATTAAGGATTTCTATCATCAGAAAGTGCTCTAGATATTTCAGGCTTTCTTCAGTCATTGTCTCTTTTTCACTCTATCTCTTTTTAGAATGAACGCCAGGCAACCCTCCTTAAGACACCACTTAATTTATTGAAATCATCTCTTGTTTACTTTGTATATATTAAAATACCAAGCTTGGAATCAGATCATGTTAATACAAAGTGACAATCGGTTATGTCACAGCAGTGTCTTAAAAATATTTGATGTCTGATGTTACGCTAAATGTTCCATAGCCAGTTGAGTTCACCTAGCCATGACTGAGATTGAGGAACAGAGATAGAAAGTCAATTACCTAAGATAATAATTTAAATGATTTTAAGTAGACTCTTTTTAAATGTCCAGGGAAATCAATTCAGTATAAGGAATGAGCATATACATGAGGTACACTAAAATATTTGTTTTTAATTTTGTAGATGAAAAAATCATGTATACTACCATGAAAAGTAATTACTATGGGAAGCATAGTTATGTAGTGCTACACCTGCTTACATTTTTTTGATAATATTTATTTTAGTATTGCTTTAGTTTAGAGTTTATTTGATATCTGCTCAAAATCAGATTTAGTACCTTATAATCATAACCTGTTTTGTTTTATTGTCACTGATAGTGTATGTGTGTTTCTGTGTCTGTCTATGTGTGATTTAGATAGAATTGAGGAAGGGATTTTAAATTGCCATGCTGTTGTCCTCTTCACATGATATTCTTTAAAAAGATTGAATAATACCCATAGCTAGTCATTTCATATGACTTGAAGTTTTTTTTTTTAAAGATTTTATTTATTTATTTGATAGACAGAGATCACAAGTAGGCAGAGAGGCAGGCAGAGAGAGAGAGAGAAGAAAGCAGGTTCCCTGTTGAGCAGAGAGCCTGATGTGGCGCTTGATCCCAAGACCCTGAGATCATGACCTGAGCTGAAGGCAGAGGCTTTAACACACTGAGCCACCCAGGCACTCTAAAGTTTTTAAAAAAGTAAAAAAATTCACCTTCCCCCACAAAACAAGTAATCCAGTTAATAAATAGGCAGAAGGCATGCATAGACATCTTTCCAAAGAAGACGTGCACATGGCTATTGGACACATGGAAAGATGTTCAGCATCACATCATCAGGGAAATACAAATCAAAGCTATAATGAGGTATCATCTCATACCTATGAGAATGGCTAAAATCAACAGCACAGAAAACAAATGTTGCTGAGGATGTGGAGAAAGGGAAACTCTCTTGTTCCTCTTTGTTCCTCTTTTGGTGCAAATGCAGACTGGCATAGATACTCTGGAAAAGAGTAGGGAAGTTCCTCAAAAGGTTAAAAATAAAACTACCCGACTGCCCAGCAATCGCACTACTAAGTATTTACCCAAAGGATACAAAAATACTGATTCGAAGGGATATATGCACCCTGATGTTTATAGTAGCATTATCAACAAATAACCAAGTTACAGAAAGAACCCAAGTGTCCATTGACTGATGAATGGATAAAGAGGAAGTGGTATGTATGCGCAATGGAATATTACTCAGCCATACAAAAGAATGAAATCTTGGCAGTTTCAGTGATGTGGATGGAGCTAGAGAGTATTATGGTAAGTGAAATAAATCAGTCAGAGAAAAACAAATGCTATATGACTTCACTCATTATCTGGAATTTTAAAAATGAAACGAACATTGGAGGGGAAAAAGGCAAACCATAAAACAAACTCTTAACTATAGAAAACAAACTAAGAGGTACTAGAAGGGAGTTAGTTGAGGGGTATGGGCTAAGTGGGTAATGGGGATTGAGGAGGCCACTTGCAATGAGCAGTAGGTATTATAGATAAGCAAGGAATCACTAAATTCTACTCCTGAAACCAGTATATCACTATATGTTAGTTAACTAGCTGGAATTTAAATAAAACTTGAAACAGCTTCTTCCCGGGAAACTTTTACTTTTGCCCTTAGAGATTCCATGTTGTCACTAATGGTTTTCTTCAACCTAGCCATTGCCTGGGTAATACCCTGAATTCCCTTTCTGACATACTGTTTATATCCATATCCAATAGTTCCGATGGGGAGGGCACCGTCTCTGAATTGTTCTTCTGTTGGGTGTTCCTCATTTTGATGAGAGGTGGTTGAGGGGATGTATAGCAGAATATATCAAACACAATCCAGGAAAGGTGCACCCTGGAATGCTTCAGAGCAATCAGAAGTCACCACCAAAAAGAAGGAAAAAAGAAAAAAAGAGAGAGAGGGAGAAATAAAGAGAAGACCCAGCCAGAATGAGCCCCCAAGTAAGATTTATAACGTATAGAAACAAACGAAAAATTGTTTGAGAGAGAGCGCAGAGGGAGGGGGGAAGCAGACTCCCTGCTGAGTGGAGAGCTCCACCTGGGGTTTGATCTTGGTTGGGATCATGACCTGAGCCATGACTGAGCCACCCAGGTGCCCCATTAATGAGCCTTTTTAAAATATCCAAGTTGGGGGTACCTGGGTGGCTCAGTGGGTTGAAGCCTCTGCCTTCGGCTCAGGTCATGATCCCAGGGTCCTGGGATTGAGCCCCGCATCAGGTTCTCTGCTCAGTGGGGAGCCTGTTTCCTCCACTCTCTTTGCCTGCCTCTCTGCCTGCTTGTGATCTCTGTTTCAAATAAATAAACAAGTTTTTTAAAAAAAATTGACAGTGTTGTTCTTTTAATTCAGACGTTTGGTATTTACTTGAAGGATTTAATATTCTTCATAATAACATAGCATGTGATCTCATTAAATCAACTAGAAGTTAGTCACCTTCAATCTCATTCTTGTGTTCTTTGTTCTACGTCATATTGATTGCATCACTCATAGGATTCTGATTTTTGTAATAGTCATTAAGAAGTTTAAATGCATTTAACTAATACACATAGCTATCATTGTATTTTGAAATATGATTTGGGGAATTCATTGGCATTTATTTAACATTACCAAAATCTTATTAGAGGTAAATTAAATGCATCATTGGAAACTTTAATTTAAATCTTATTATTCTATATTTAAATTCAGAAAGTGCTACTATTGAGTATCACTGCTTCTGTATCCACCAGAGTGTTTAATATTTTGATTTGAATCACTTAATCAAAAATTAATTTCAAGAGAGATGTTCTTGTTGGGGGAAAATCACTAATGACTTTTAAAGAGTAAAAAAAAAAATGTTTTGGTTAATTGGTTTCTTTCTACTGATATTTATTTTGTCAAGTGGAAATACTTTAAATGGTTTCTTTGCAAAAAATGTTATTCTGTACTTTTATATGATTGTATCAAAGCCTACTGCCCTGAAAACAAAACATATCTTTGGGGATTTGAGAGTTTATATTATGGAATCCTAATAATTTCTCACCACTACTAACTTTCATAAAAAAAACATATAATTTGTTAAGTATTTCCTTTATCCAGAGATATTAATATAATAAGATGTAGAAGCAGTGATTAAATATAAGTGAGCAAGTAGAATTTTAATATATTTAGCTATATGTTGTTTTTCTTAATATGTATAATATATGGCATACTTAAGTTTTTTGTTAACTGTGTCACTGTGCTTTCACATTATGGACTCGTAATAAATTAGGTTGGATGGATGAATTTTGTAAATCTAGATAGAAATTTATCTGTGCTTTTATGTGAGGGAAATAAAATTTCATAATTTGCCCAAATATTGCATTTTTTGTCAGGAATTCATGTGGGATTTAATGTGTGGATTGTGTTGTGTCTATACAGGAGTATTATGTTATGTGCTTTTTCCCCAATCCTAACTGATCATGGAAAACTTTCTATTTGTAGAACATTTTGTGGTGTCAGTGTAGAACTCCCCTTAAGAAATACTGACTCCTGAGGCACCTGACTGGCTAAGTCAGTAGAGCATGTGACTCTTGATCTTAGGTTTGTAACTTTGAGCAGCACACTGGATGTAGAGATGACTAAAAAAAAAAAAATCTTAAATATTTACCAAGTAAAATTAAAGTAGAAGTGATTCTTAAATTAGTTATGAAATGAATAAGTATCATTTTTCTTATTCAAGCTTATCACCTACTGCTTTTCTTGCTTAGAGAAAAATATAAATTTTTTAAAAAGGATAAATTTGCTTAAAGGATATTTTGAATGGCCTCTATCCAAGTCTTCCATACAGGATTATTACCTGTATATCTCTCCCAACACCTAATGCAACCATGTGTTTTTTTTTTTTCTCCCCCTCAAAAGATAAATGCTTAGTTCAGTTCTATTTGTTGAGGCTTCAAATCAAGTGTCTTACTACATGGATAATAAAGCTTAAAGAAAAAAAAAAAGAAGAAGAAGAAGAAGAAAAAGAAGGAAAAGTCTCTTTTTCTCCTATCACCCAAAGCAAAAATGGCATACATGAACTATATTAACCCTCCTAGCGCTACCAGAGTACTACTAACCTTTTGTGGTCTTTACCTGACATTGCTTGGGCTATGAAGTTTGGAAACATCTAGGAGGATATTCTATCAAATATTTCAATTTTTCTTAAGCCTAAGATCCATGCATAAATAAAATCCTCCATCATATCTCTTCTTTTCCCCTCCCAGCTTTGAGGTATAAATGACAATAAAAAATTGTAAGTATTTAAGGTTTATAACCTGATAACCCAATCAGGTGAAATAGTCACCATAACCAAGCTAATTAGCATGTTCCTTACTTCATACTTTTACCATTTTCCCTTTTTTTTTTTTTGGTCCCTATTTTTTCTCCTTCTCTCCCTTAACCTTCTCCTTCTGTGGTGAGACAACTCAAGATCTATCCTCTTAACAAATTTCAAGTACATAATATAGTTTTGTCAACTGTAGTCACATTGCTGTTTAACAGTTCTCCAGAATTTAATCATCTTGCATAACTGAAACTTTTTACCTCTTAACCAATAGCTCCACATTTCCACCTCCTCTAAGCAGCTGATAACTACCCTTCTAATCTCTGCTTCTGTGATTTCGATTCAACATACAAGTGAGATCATGCAAAATTTGTTTTTCTGCATCTGGCTTACTTTGTTTAGCATAATAGCCTCCAGATTCATCCATGTTATTTCAAGTGGCAGGATTACCTTCATTTTTAATGCTGAGTAATATTCCATTATATGTGTATATCACATTTTCTTTATCTACTTATCTATTAATGGACATTTTAGTTGTTTTCCTATCTTAGCTATTGTGAATAGTGTTAAAATGAACATTGGAATGCAGATATCCCTTTGAGGTATGTTTTCATTTTCTCAGTCATTTTCATGCCTGGTATACCCCATATCATTGCTGGATCATCTGATAGTTCTTTTTTAAATTTTTTGAGGAAGACTCATGCTGTTTTCCTGTAATGGCTCAACCAATTTATATTCCCAGTAACAATACAGTTTTGTCTCTTCTCCACACCCTTGCCAACACTTGTATTCTCATTTTTTTTTTTTT
>NC_081566.1:48146965-48167848 GCF_022355385.1 Mustela nigripes
TTCTCCGCATCCTCGCCAGCATCTGTCATTTCCTGACTTGTTGATTTTAGCCACTCTGACTGGTGTGAGGTGATATCTCATTGTGGTTTTGATTTGTATTTCCCTGATGCCGAGTGATATGGAGCACTTTTTCATGTGTCTGTTGGCCATCTGGATGTCTTCTTTGCAGAAATGTCTGTTCATGTCCTCTGCCCATTTCTTGATTGGATTATTTGTTCTTTGACTACCCCCATTTCTTAACACCTCTGAACATCTGGGTATTTCTTCAAGTTCATTCTGCTTTCCTATTTCAGAACCAAACAACTATTTTTATCATTACTTCTGTATGCTAATGGGCAGATATGTGACTTAGTTGCCATCAGTCAAATGTATCTGGCTGAGATATTCAGAAATGAGATAGTTAAGGAGATGGCAGTATATGTGAGGCCTGCTGCACTGGTGAAGTTCTATGGTAGTTGAGAGAGGTGGCAACTCTGCTGAAGCAGAGGGAGCTTAGTTTCAGTATTGCTGATAGTGTCATTACTCCTATTAAGATAATTTTGAATTGTAGTTCAAGTCATTTCTGGAAGCTCACTCTAGACTTTAGCTGAAGTATTTTAAGCTTCTTACTAATACAAAGAGCAACAGCAAAACTGACTGCTTAATATAGTAAGAGTGCTATTCTACCTACAATTAAGAACCCTCACAGATCTGAAGTGAGTCAACTAGATGTTTCAAGAGAGGTCATTGTACCTGTGCTAAAATTAATCAATGTATTTTATGCCCTTGGTCACATTATAAGCATTAACCTCATTAGAGACAATGATTGCAATTCTCAGAATTTTGTTTGAATAACTGAGAAACAAGACCCTCATTGCCTCTGAGTTGCTTGCAAAGATCAGAATTAAACCTGGAATATTGTTAGCCTCAGGGTAAGGTCTGCTTGAGAATGAAATGAGGGGTAAAATAATACCTTAGTGGATCAAAGTTTATCTCAAATCAGACATACCCTTAGAATGTTTACTTACGAAAATCAGTACATCTCCACTTTTGTTTAAATGATTTTGCTTTGTTGTTCTCTATTTTCAAAAACATTTCAAAATATCAAAATAAGAACCATTACTGTAAAGATGAATGACTATAAGTAGTTCTTGCTTTTGAGAGCTAGGTAAAGCAGGGATTTAAACAAAAATGTAATGCCTGCTAGAATAAAGATATTTTCAAATATCTGTGAGGAAGAATACAGCTTTTGTAGGAAACCTATAGCAACTGAAAAGATTAATTACCAGGGAGAATAATTAATTGCTCTGGAATAAATTGTCAAAAATTAATAGAATAACTAAGTTGACAAGACCAGGAAAAATCATCTCTATAAAGAAACCTAAAGATCTCTAAAAAGCCCCAAAGTAGACTACAAAATTTGTAGAAATAAAAATTATAACAAAAAAGATCTCTGTTGTAACTGAAATCTTCCAAAGAAGCCCTGCTCACTCCCAGTACTTATTGCTTTACTGTAATAATTCACTTTGCAATGTCTGCTCATAATTTTCCTGAAGTCTATTCAGTATAAAACATTGGTTGTTCATGTTTGAGACTTAGGTACAGACATAATGCATAGAAGTAAATGATTGGTCATTTTATGAACAAGATAAGTAAATGTTGTACATCTTCCCTTGAAATCTAAATAGTCATCTTTATTAAGGTAAAATGAAATGTCAAATGTATTTAGAACTCAGCTTTCTTCTTAAAAGGTGCAGTGATATAGTCCCCATGATCATCAGCAATCATTTTACTCATGTTACCATTACCTTAAGCATCTTGACTCTGCAGATGAAATTTTTCCTTTATTAAAAGATTGAAGTGGCCTCTTGAAAATATTTTATCAGAATAGCAAAATCATTGAGAAGTATATGTCTCAAACTGTCCTGGAGAAAGCAATGTTCAAGGCATTCTTTTAAGAAAGAATCTTCTCGGGTGCATGGTGAGTGCTGTGAAGTGTGTAAACCTGGTGATTCACAGACCTGTACCCCTGGGGATAAAAATATATGTTTATAAAAAATAAAAAATTAAAAAAAAAAAAGAAAGAATCTTCTCAAAACGAGTAGAGAATTATTTTTTTGTGAGAAGGTTGACAATGATAGTTGCTATCAGAGTACATTTCACCTAGGATTAAAAGATAATGAAAGGAGACAGTGGTGAGTAGACTGATATTCATCTGTGCCCTTAAAAAAGGATGTGTGAATATTTTTTTATTAAAGAACAAAATGTGTAGTAGAAAACTATTAAATTCTACTTTTATAATACGAAATGAATATAAGCTTAAGTGAAAATGCTGAAATATGAATAAGTTATATTCTTGATAACATTGAGGCAACGGAACAAAAGGCAGTAAGCTAGAAGGAGAATAAATAGATGAATAAAATAACTTGTTTCCTAAGAGCTTTACCCATAAATCAACTGAAATACTGAAATGCCTAATGTGGATAAATAGGACACTAAAATTAGGGATGACGGGATGATTCAGAGAAGTAATATTTAGCAATATTTTTCATTAGGATATGGATTTTACTGAGGAATTGTAAGTTCATAGAGAAGCAGAATACTTTTCAAAAAGCTTCAAATCAACCAATAACTTGGTGAAAGAAGTATGAGAAAAAAACAATAAAAACTTGGATTTATAAGGGCTCTTAATTCTGAGGGATTCAAAATACATTATATATTGCTGCCCTTCTTTTCAAATAACAGATGATAAAGTACTTACTTTTATAGGTAAATTAGTACTTTCCAAGTATTTGACATCATGTAACTCATTGGTGCCTCACATTGAGTAAACCTGAGATTGTCCAAAGTTGAATAATTTACACAATACTCAGGGATGTAAGCTGACCTATAAACGTTAGAATTACTGAGAACATATCACTATAAAAAAACAAATATTTTGGGGTGCCTGGGTGGCTCAGTGGGTTAAGCCGCTGCCTTCGGCTCAGGTCATGATCTCAGGGTCCTGCGATCAAGTCCCGTGTCAGGCTCTCTGCTCAGCAGGGAGCCTGCTTCCTCCTCTCTCTCTCTCTCTCTCTGCCTGCCTCTCTGCCTACTTGTGATCTCTCTGTGTCAAATAAATGGATAAAATCTTAAAAAAATATTTTTTGCTTCTCACTTACTGCATTATAAGATATTTTCATATCTTAACTCATTGAATTTTTACAATCTGAGATTGCTGTGATTGACGCTATTATTTTATGGGTGAGGAAAATGAGGCACAGATAGGTTAAGCAACTTGCCCAGGTCAGACTCCCTGACAAAGCCATGACCTGAACTAACTCTCCATTTCTCATGTCCTTAACTATGATGCCCCTCTCCTCTTCAGCCATTCTAGATGAGGTCAAATCCAGGCATCCAAGACAAGAATAGAACAGCGAGGATTCTCCTTGTTCTTATCTCTTTATAAACTGGAAAAGAAAATGTTTTCCAAGATACCCTTAACACAGTCCAGCATGAAATATTTGCCCACTTTTCAACCAGTCTTGAGCATATGTAACAGGAATATTATGATGACTTCTACTAACCCTCATTCATCCATAAATCATTTACTGGGGCTTGGTACAATGTCACAGTATTAGACAAAAAACCTTATGCAATCTTCTCAGATTCCTTCATCTACCTCCTTTCTTTTTTTCTCTTGTGAAGTAGGTGCTCTATTCTTTTCTTGTCACTTCTTCACTTCCAGATTGTGATGAAGTGTGGAACCTGGTTTCTAACATAGCTGCTGTGGAACCAATGGCAAAATACAAAAACGTGGGTAATTTAACTCTTAGGTAAACTTCAGTTGGTGAGAAATGAGGGAAGCGGGGAGGTAGGAGAGAATCAGAACCACCTCCTTCCTTCACTGAGTTTCTTTAAGATGGTTTTCCCTTATCAGAGTCCTACAATGGAATCAGTGAACTTCCTGAATAACCTGTCATGGTCCCTGTATAGCTTCCTATAAAGCACCATCAGCATTGGCACAATATTGAATTGCCTTTGATCTTTAACCTTCCTTACTCTCTCATTTTTACATTTACCTCCCTAATTAGCATCTCTCTGATAATCACATTTTATTTTTTTTTAAAGATTTTATTTATTTATTTGTAGGAGAGAGAGGAGCGAGAGTGAGCACAGGCAGACAGAGTGACAGGCAGAGGCAGAGGGAGAAGCAGGCTCCCTGCCAAGCAAGGAGCCCTATGCGGGACTCGATCCCAGGACGCCGGGATCATGACCTGAGCTGAAGGCAGCTGCCCAACCAACTGAGCCACCCAGGTATCCCCGATAATCACGTTTTAATCTTTGTCTCAGGCTCTTCCTTCAGAGGACTGGAGCTAATACAATACCGAATTATGTCAATAGAATTCAGGTTTCCCTGGAAGAAGAGGTGTTTGTTCAATAGACAAAAGTCCCGCCACATTGTTTAAAGTTAGAAGTGATAGAGCCACTTCAGAGTTTGGTGTATCAGCCTTCAGATTCTGAGCTTCTCAATACTAAGTTAAATTCTACTAACCTAAGTGCACTTTTAACTGAACTTTCTCTTACATAGATTCCAAGTATGACAGCAGGACCAAGTATTAGGTTTTCTCTAGTTCTCAGTATTTTCAGAAGAGGGAAAAAAGATAGATTCTAGGAAACTTCCCCATGAGATCTTACCTGCCAATCCTGGTAATTATTTCCAGTCTGAGAGTGTGATGTACACTTGTCTTTCCCTCCTTAGTAGCTATAATTAATGTTCTGTGCTGTACACAATCTCCTGGGATGAGAATCATCTTAGTGGTGATGCTTTATTGCTCCAGTTCACCAGGTGCACCCTCACAGAGAGTGGGGAATTGAATTATATAAAAAAACATGCATCTTAATTTATAGTCTGAAACAATATTATCAATCAGCCTACTCATATGCAATACCAATTAGATAGAGATTGAGGGGCAGAATTTTATCTCTAATTTCTATTTGATTTTGGATATGTGATTGTATGTCATTAACTATCAATCCCTGCTAATATTCCCAGGCTTCTGTAACATCATAAATTTTATAAATTTTATTATTACCTTCCGTAAGACTGCCAAGTTGTGAAGTGAGGATGAGTGGGATTCTTAGCATCAGAGATTATATTAATATAATTCAGATTGCCATTTTATTAGGAGAAGTAGCTTTTTGTACTTAAAGCTGAGGAGCATAGGCGAATTGATTTGTAGCCTATGAGAGGTCTGGATTTGTGTGGAACAGAGGAAGTGAATGGGGTACACACCCATATATACATAGGTGTATAGATGGAAAAGAGTAGTTTAATTAAGGTCATGTTGCTGGATATTTCCAAATGTCATATTCATTCATATATATGCTTTTCTAATATCAAGTGGTCCAATATGGCATTCTTGTACAAAGGAAGGATCATCATGTTCCTTGAGACTGTTAGTATTTATAACTACTGTTTCTAACTTAGAGCCATATGTAAACATTTTAGCACAGAGAATTTTCTTAGGAAGATAAGTAGAATATAATTTATGACCAAGAATACTGAAAGAGTGCAACTCATTTAATCAGTACAATAGATACAAAATGTTTACAAAACTGACACTGTGAGAACACTACTCTTAAGGAGCTTTTATTTCTCCTTAACATTTTCGAGTAGTAACCCAGGGAACAATCAACTATATAGAGTCTCTTCCCATAACATAATATCTGAACATAGCTGTTATGTTTACTCATTTAATCAAACTTCTGTTTACACATCATTTTAAAATTAGTATTTTTGAGTAGATAATATTACTATAATATGAATAGATATTCTTTTGGTACAAGATTTATTCATCTTGCTTTATAATAAATTCTTAATTACAAGTGTCAATAATAAATTCAGATAATCTGTAGGGTAGTAAAGGTATTTGGCTAGTTGTCAACAGAGCCTTACCCATTAAGTTCAGCTTTACCATGGACTTTCTATCATATCAGTGTTAGTCATTTTCTAATATGTTGAGACTAGGCCCTTTCCTAATTATGTTCTTAAGGCCATACCTACTTAAATGGGTCTTGTACCTTTTACTGTGTTTTCATTTCTTAAAACTTAATGGGATTTCTGCTTTGACTCATGAAGGATTAACTACTACAAGAATTGAACTCTTGCTGTAAACAAGTAGAAAAGTAGAACAAATAAACACTTTTTCAGACATTGGGTAATAGACTCATCCTGGATGGAGATAGTTTTTAGGTTACTGTGCAGGGAGAAAGAATTCAACCAGAAGTCCTGATGATGTATTATAGAGACAGAAATTGTAGTTCAGAGAGGTCAGATGTCTGGTTCAGGCAAGAGGAAGCTTGCATAGAGATCTTTGGAGATCAGCCGAGAGATACATCTAATTTCTGCCCAAATACTCATCCACACATCTGTGGTGAGAAACTCCACAGGCTAGCAAAGAATTATTAAGAACCTACAGGCCAGGCGATTTCCAAAGCTCACATATGGCTTGTAATGTGAGAGATTAACATGTATGTAATGCAGGAGATTACATTTGCATCAGCCAGAGAGAAGAGATACAATATTCAGAAAGTTATCTTTATATTATTAAAATTTATTATAAGATTTTTTGTGTAGAATTGGTATTAAATGTTTGGCAGAATTTACCAGTAAAACCATCTGTGATCTGTGGTTGGAGTTTTCTTTTCGGGAAGGTTTTTGTTGTTTCTTAGAATTTCATTTGCTTTGGTAGTACTATTCAGGGACTCTTTTTCTTCCTGAGAAAGCTCTGATAATTATTTTCTAAGAGATTGGCCCATTTCATTTAATTGTTGGATTTAGTCTTGGGGAATTTCATTAAAAGGATGTGACTGTTGAATGACCCATGAACTACCCTGGGGAACTCAGATCTTCTGTATGCCCTGTCCTGTCCCTGGAATGTAGGCTCCACTTGCTCATCCCATTCCCAGAAGCTGCTCTGAAGACACAGCCTTGAGATAGTGATGTGGTGTTGAGAACATCTGCACATTATATGTGACTGAACCCAGTGAGGACCTCTTTATAAAGTTTTAAGATGTGGTGGGCTGACTGTGGTGATACTTTTGTCTTGCTGCCACCCAAGGCAAGCCTCTCATGTCAGTTCCCTTTGCTTTTTAAAACTGCCACCTGTCTACCTGCAGTGACTGCCTCTTTCTTGGTCTCTCCCTTCCTATGTGGGTAATTACACCAGGAAGTTTCCTGGAAGGGTTGAAAACCCACATTTACTGTGACAAATTTGATCATTATGTTCTCTTACAATTCTTTTAATGTCCATATATTCTGTAGTTAGGCCCCCTCTCTTATATCCAGTATTGGTAATTTTTATCTTATAACTCTCTTTTTCTCCTTATCTGTCTTGCTAAAATTTTGTGAATTTCATTGATCTTTCTAGAGAAGTCAGCGTCAAATTTCATTGATTTTCTGTATTTTTTCCTATTCCCATTTCATTTATTTATTTTGATTTTCTTTTAGCTGACATTCACTTTGTTTTGAAATTTTATTAAAAAAAATCTTCACTAAAAAAAGGATTTTTATTTGCATATCTTTAAGGTTTGGGGTGATAGAATAGTTTCTCTAGCCTTAGTAACAAATTACCACATGTTTAGTAGTTTAAAACAACTGAAATTTATTCTCTTACAGTTTCAGGAGACAAGGGGTTTGAACTGAGTCTTATGGACCTGAAATTGAGATATTAGCAGAGATTCATTCCTTTCAGAGGCTCTGGGGGAGAATTTGTTTTGTGTCATTTCAGGTTTTCTGTTGGCTGCTGGTCTTTGACATGTGACCTTCAGTCTCTGTCTGCACAGGCACATTGCCTTCTCTTCTTTAGCCAAATCTCTCTCCATCTCTCTGATGTAAGGATACTTGTGATTAAATTTAGAGCACATCTAGATAATTCAGAATAACCTCCCATCTCAAATTCCTTTAGTGCATTCGCATCTGCAATGCTCCTTTTTCCATGTATATTAACATCACAGGTTCCAGGCTTTAGGGATTATATATTTTGGGGATCATTATTCACTCACTGTAGATGAATATAGCTGTCTGATGAATTCTACGAAGTGCAGTTGCTAAATAAATACCGGCAAACTGTGAAAAAGTTGCAGCCACTTACAATATTTTTTCATGATTAGGTTAAACATATCCTTTGGTCTTTTGGGCTTGGAGTAATGCTTTAAAAAGTACTTTACATTCTAAACAATGAAATAGTGCATATACTTATATTTTTAGAAAAATCGATCTTAAGTCTTTTGGCAGTTTATAAATGTTGATGTAAAAGATAGTTTGTATATCTTAAATTGACATCTTATTTCCTGAAAATTTCCCCTTTTATCATTTTAAATATCTTAATCGTATATTAACTTCTTTATTTAATCCTATTAGCTTTTATTTTATTTTGCGTAATGCTAATATCCTAATTGTATTTTGAATGAGTTTACTTGGCGTGTTCTGCTCCCAAGTTTTTGCTTTCAAGATTACTGTGTAACTTCGATTTACATATTTCATTTATGTAACTTGAAGCCAGATTGTTGCTGATTTTGGTTAAGTGAGATTTTCAAATGTATGTTGGACATGTTTCTGTCATCTTATTTTTTTATTTAACTGGCGTGCTGTTTCTTCTTCCTCTGTTGCACTGCAAGTATATAGTTTGGTTTTAGTTCTTGTGGTCATGTTCATTTTTAAATGATATATTTAACACCTTTAAAAAATTAATGTTAGGACAGAGAGCTTTTCGGATATGAAATATGAGAAAAATTAAAGAGCTTGAGATTGATCTACTGCCTTTTTCTTGTTATACTCCTCCTTTAACCATAACTTTTAAAAATCCATTCCATTATAGTTCATTCTAATTGTAAATGGTTGCATTATAGTTACTGGGTTATTTAGCTATATATCTATTTTTTCTTCTGTGACGTATATGCATATAGGATGTGCGGAAATCTATTCATCTTTCTCTCTCTCTAAAAGAGAGAAAGAAAGATATTTACTGAAGGGAAAATAAAGGCTAGAAACCCCATTTTGGAAATAAAGGAGCAGGAAACTTGGGTAATGTTAAAAAAAAATGAAATGGTGAATATATATTGTTTAGGGCCTAATTTAATTTAATTCCACAAAATAGCCAAATGTTGAATTTAAATAGTTTTTTCATTGTTTGTTTTAGACCTTTTATCTTTCTTCTTTATTTCTATATGGGCAGAGCACACACAAACATACAATACCATAGGTTGGAACTAAAATTTTCTGGTTATTTTCTTCTGGACTTAAGAAAGTAGGAATCAATGGGGCGCCTGGGTGGCTCAGTGGGTTAAAGCCTCTGCCTTCGGCTCAGGTCATGGTCCCAGGGTCCTGGGATCAAGCCCCGCATCGGGCTCTCTGCTCAGCAGGGAGTTTGCTTCCTCCTCTCTCTCTCTGCCTGCCTCTCTGCCTACTTGTGATCTCTGTCTGTCAAATAAATAAATAAATCTTAAAAAAAAAAAAAAAAAGATATGCTCCTTTATAAAAAAAAAAAAAAAAGAAAGTAGGAATTAAGCCATGAGATTTCATTCTTTTCTTCAATTAGCCAATTTAGAAAATAAAACAACTGTGTTATAAGATTAAAATTAATATTATTTTTTGTCACTGATTATGGGATGGGGATAGTTTCATGAGGGTTCAAGCCTTAGAAAAATCATCCTTTTCAGAACCAACTTTTGAGGAGATCCTTATGTATGGATTTCCTTGAGACCCTAACACTACCTAGTTCCAACACACTGCCTTTTCAGCATAGCTTTTGGTCACTATACAAATATTTTGGAGGATATGAAAACTTTATTCTGATAATCTAGTGTGTGATTAATTATGTGGAGGAAAGAGTTATGGCCATGGAAAGATACACATACAGAAGAAAAGAAGCCTTCTGCAAGCAGTCACAGATGTGAGGCGGGAAGCAGTTCCTCCTGAACTAAGATAAACCTCAGATAACCTCCATCTTGGTCAAGAGCTTGGTTGTAACCAGGAGAGCCCCTAAACCTAATCACAAGCTGAGCCACCCCAAGTTCCCTGACCTTCAGAAACTGTTAAGACAATATTTATTGTCTTCTGGTACTAAATTATGGAGTAATCTGTTACACAGAAATTGAAATCATACAGTGGGAAATCAGACAGGGATAAGATGAGAAATAGGTACTGGGAAAGGAAAATCTCCCTGGACAATATGAAGGATAAGAGTGGAACAATATGGAGGATAAGGGTGGACCCCCAAGGCTATCTGTCCTGTTCAGGTAAATATATTTCATTTCTTCAGTTCTTGGCAAAGTGCTAGTGTGTTGAAGACTAAAATATAAAAACTGAACCATTAATGTTTTGCAAATGATAATCAAGAAATATGTGGCTGTTAATCCCTCCCTTCCTGTCTGGCTTCTTTTCTTATCCTTTTTCTCCCAGGTCTTTTTGCTATCTATGTAAGTATTAAATAGAATGCAATCTCTTAGTAGCATCCATACCACTTAGTTATTGAACACTATGAGGCATGCTTACTCTTAGACAATGAGGCTTTAGTTAAACTAAACCAAACCAAATATCAAAACATCATTAAGAGCAATTGGCTTGAGCTAAGAAAAAAAAAGTGCTATGGCAAGTTTTCTTACACATATAACTGATTTCACATTAATTGTGATTAAAATTGAAGCTGTGGGATTAAAAGTATTTAAAAGGGGTATGTGTGTCCTTTTTAACTGAGCAACCATTTAGTAATATTTCATGTTGGCTTAATGATTTCAAATATATTTGGTGATATGACATGAAGTTTGTTATATGTTTATAAACATGAACTGATTAACTGATTGGGAATTCCAGAATGCTGGAGGGTATTGCAGTTGACTTTGCAAAATTGCTTAGAAACCCATGAGGCAAAAAGCAAACGGATTGGAAATGTGATGTGGAATGACAATGTGGCAACTCCAGGAGGTGCTGAAAGCTTGTCTTCTCAGTAAATTAGAAGTTTGATATTGCTTAGAATAAACAGACTTGTTTAAAAGCAGAATTGGAATAAATATTCACTAAATTTCTTCCACTGCCAAGGCTTCTTTCAAAATAAATAAAAAAAAGTATTGTTATTAAGAATAAATACTTACTGGGGCACCTGGGTGGCTCAGTGGGTTAAAGCCTCTGCCTTCAGCTTGGGTCATGAGTCCTGGGATTGAGCCCTGCATCTCATCTGGCTCTCTGCTCAGCAGGGAGCCTGCTTCCAACCCCCTTTCTATCTGCCTCTCTGCCTACTTGTGATCTCTGCCCGTCAAATAAATAAATAAAATCTTAAAAAAAAGAATAAATACATATATACATATGCACATATATGCAAATATATGCACATATGTGTAGATATGTGTCTATATCTATATTAATATTAAATATCAACAGTATATAATATTTTAAGTTTTATCCTTTTTCTAATGAAATTGTTTTGGAGCTGTTTGTAGTGGGAAGAAAATTGTTCAACTTCTCAATTTAGGTATGAAATCAACTTATTTTTTTCTTGAAAATTGTCACCAACATCTGTTCTTAATTTTTTTTAGATATTCTGTATTTCAAAACCATCATTGTATTCTATTTAACAGAACACTTAAATTTAGAAATGATTCTTGTACAAAGTGACAAAATTCTAATGCTTGTTGAGAAGGAAGTCCTATATATTTGAAGTATTATATATACAGAAAAGTGAAATATTACTTATTAAATTAAAAAATAAACAGACTTTTTAAAATTCAGCTTTTGTTTCCTCCTAGACTTTCATAATTCCTTATTTTTTTCTATTTAGTTCCAGGATATATTCTATAACAGATCTGTAGGGATCAAGAAATAGGAAAAAATATATGTGTATATAAAACCTATAACTATGTAAAATCATAGATAAAATTATGTGTTATATGCATAATATATAAATGTGAGTCATATATAATATATAAATAGTATAATTTTTATATATATTATTTGAAAAACTGGTTCTCTTTTTATGTAATTTATAATCTATTGTGTGATAGCCATTAATTGTCTAATTCCATGAAAATATATTTACTTTCACCTTTATATGTACTATAATTTATATGTACTGAATTTATATGCAAGAATAGAAATGGCTTCTATGGGGCAAAATATAACTGAGATCTGAGAACAAGGTAAAAGTTGATTAGGGAAAGAGAGAAATGAATTTTTATTTCTAATAGAAGGAACAATGTCATGAAGCCTGGAAGAAACTTGTAGTATTTGGGGAACTAATGGGATTTCAGAGGGGCTGGAATGCTGAGATAACAAGTGGTTAAAAAGGAAGACAGTCCATTCAAAGGAAGGGATCAAACTATGTAGAACATTAAAGTCATATATAAATGTTTTTGTCTTTATTCTAATCATAATGAGGAATAATTTGAGACACTTTCATTTTATGGTAGACATAGGGGATAGCTGTATGAAATTATTAATTTCTTTCTTGCCTGGATGACAAATGGACTAGAAAAAAGTCAGATTAAGTTGCTATTGAAAGAATTCAAGCAAGGCATGATGCTAGGTTGGACTAGCCTATAGAGATAGAAGGCAAATAGAAGATGATGAATTTGATTTATTTGGGATATGGTGATGGGGCTTCACTGTGAATTAGATGTGAGAGTTGATCAACAAATGGGTATTGGCAAAATTTATTTGCAAAAATTAGCTTACTTTCTCTTTTTTTTTTCCTCGCACAATGCTCTCCAGTTTGAAAGTCAACTTTAGTTGAATTCATTGATTAAATAAAATGTATCAGTGCTTGCATAGAGAACCACATACTAGCGAGGGAAAAATCATTTGCCTAAGCTGACTCTCTTTTTAAAGTGATATTCACATTCTCAAATGAGCACTCTTTCCCATTCAGTATCTGAGAATGCTGTTCTATTAAATATGCTTCCTCCTCAGAATTAAACCCACCTTGAAAACCCCAGCTGAATTATCATCTTCAAATAGATTGGGAAAAGATGATGCATATAAATAGAATGCACTTATCTTCCAATCACCAAATTCTATATTCTTGATCTGTAAAAATTTTCTCTTTCCTGTTTTTATATATGGAAGAAGTAAAGTGTCTCTCATCTAGAAAAAAATAACCTCTCCAATTATCCAGTTATACACTTCTTTTCTTTCCTTATGGATGCCACTTGTTGCATTTATTTTTTTTCTTTCACATAACAAAAATGTTTCACTTTTATCCAATCATGTATATATGCATACAATACCATCTAGTAACTTTTATCCTTAGAACAGGCTTTACTTTAACTCTACCTTTTCTTCTGGCTTATGTTTCTCTATAACCTTTTCTTAGAGAATATCTCAAAAGAGTTGTCTATATTCCTTGTCATCACTTTCTCATTCCTCAGTTACATTTTAACCTAATATAACATACCGCTAGAAGGGTAATTGTTGAAGTTACAATGACCTGTAAATTGTCAAATCCAAGATTCACTTCTCAGTCTTCATTTCACTCAAGGTCGCTACAATATTTAACACAGTTGACCACAATGTCTCTTTATGATATATGTGAATCTCTTTCCTACTGTGACGGACTAAATAATGACCCAAGGTATGCATATCTTAATCTCAGAATTAGTGAATATGTTTAAATCTTAACATAGTAAAAATAACTTTGCTAATAAGATTACAATAAGGCTCGTGAAATGGGGAGATTCTCCTGGATTATCTGAGTCGGACCAGTGTTGTCCTAAGAGTCCTGAGAAGAGACATGCAGGAGAGTCTCAGAAGATGGGACAACAGAAACAGGTCAGAGTGATGCAATGATATGAGTCAATGACTGCAGGAATCTTAAAAAAAACAAGAAAAAGATTCTTCCCTAGAATGTAGCCCTGCCAATCCATTTTAGACTTCTAACCTCCAGAAATGTAAAATCATAATTTTGTGGATTTTAAGCCACCACATTTTTAGTAATTTTTCAACCCTAATAGGAAACACATACAGTTATTGTGACTCTAAATATTCTGATTTACTTTTTCTTATCACCTTGTCACTTTATGTCTCCTTCACCAGCTCTGTCTCCTCCTCTTGAAATAAATCTTGGGGCACCACAGGGCTTGGTTTTGAGGTTTCATCTAGTCATCATCTGTGTGTGCTCTGTATTACGTAGTGTTTCAGTGGCTCTGAACACATACTACACACGAATGATTTTCTGTACCCAACATTTTACTTGATATTTACACTGAACTTAAACTGCCTACTTAAAAGTTTTGTTTTATGTCCGATAAGCACATCAAACTCCGCATGGCCAATCTAGAAGTTGCTTAATTTCCCTCTCTCTGTAAAGGACACAGCCACCTTTCCTGATACTCAAGACAATTCTCTATTTATTGTCTTACATTCAATCTAAAATCAAGTATTCTGCCAAAATGTATCCTAAATCTGTCTACATTCTCCATCTCTTTTATCACCATCTTAGTACAAACCGCAATGATTCTAAGTTGATTTTTCAGTTGTTTCTACTATTCTTTTTTTTTTTTTTACTTTCTCTATAATCCAATAGCAAACAAAGGGGTTTTTAAATTTAAATAATTATTTCACTCTTAGAAATAAAACCCTCCAATCGATTTCCATCTGTCTTATAATTGACCTAATCTTTTCACTAAGGCCTATAAGCCTCTACAAAGTTTCACCCCAAAAACTAAGGTTAGATAATTGTAGTGGAAGGTATTGGAAATGTAGGCACCGTACAAAGAGTGTTTGGTGTCTTACCGAAGAACTTGAGCTTTTCCCTATTGCTGAAAATGAACTTGTATAAGAATTTCCATGACAATGTTAGATTTGCCTTTTTGAATGACTGACACTCATGAGGAGAGTTACCAGATGAGAATTTGATAATGAGAAATTATTGATATAAATTACTGTGGATCCTGATGGAGAACATGGGTAGAACCTTGTAGAAGCCCAGTGAACCAAGCCACTCTTGTTGTAATACTGATACTCAAAGTTAGATGATCTTCTTTCTTGTTTGCCTAGAAAGTTAGATTCAGACATGATTTTAGTGGTTTCTAGATGATAGATACATTGATTTTATAAATAAAACAATTAGATACTGAGAGGTTAGGAGACATCCCTTAAGTCATGCTTTAATTGTGAAGATAGGTGTTAATTTTATAGTTTTACATGTATGTGTATATTTTTTTGTGTGTGATTGTATAGCTTAGTAGAGTATATAAGGCTCTTTTACATCTTATAGAACATTTTTCAACATTCTGAGATAACTGTAGAACATTATTAAAAGAGATAAAGTCAAGTATGTTGCCCAAGTGACATCAATCAAGTAGGATAAAAACTAGGATTTATGTTTTCAGATTATTCTTCCTCATTTTCTGCCATATTGAGTGACAAGTGCAAGGGGGTACCATGCCACCAAATCCTAAGCATTGAACATGATTTCTTCTCAATCTTCTTATCTGCCTAAGAAGACCCTAAAACATCTCAAGAGAGACCTAAGAGTAGGAAAGAAAGAACTAGGCTCATTAACTTACATTTTACTGATGTGGAAGCATATTTTGCATTACAGTTAAACTCAAATGTCACTACTTCATTTAACACTTTTTTCTTCAAGTAGGAAATTTCCATGTCTATTAATGATATAATAAAAAAGAACAATTGCTTTCATGTTTAATTAAGTGCTATCTATAATATTTTATTTATATAGTATTATGCTTTCCATTTTAAGCTGTAAGATATAAAATAATTCTCATTTATATTAGCATTCCTTAGATAGTCTTTTAGAGAAGAATTCTAGGGTGATTGGAATCAGTCCTCAAATCATGAATACCAAGTAGAATCAATGCAGCAATGCTCAGATTAGCTTCTTAAAACTGGGTTAGCAGTAAAATACCTGATTAGCACTGTGGGATTTTAGGAAAATTTGTTTCTACCTTCTAAGGAAAAAATGCTCACTGTTCATTTATTCAAGAATTATTTATTCAGGAGGAGTTAATTGTGGTGAATTGGAACATAGATTGCCTAGAAGCCTGCATCTGCAACTTTCTAGATACCTAACCCTGGACAAGTTAATTAACCTCTCTATGACTCAGTCTTCTCATCTGTAACCCTCCTGATGCAGTAGTTGTATTAAATGAACAAATTTTATAAGACATTTAGCACGGAAATACAATTCTGTAAAACAATCAGGGGAAAAAAAAGTTTAAATATCCTTTCTAGAGGCCCCTCGGTGGCTCTAGCTGAAGCAACTGCCTTCAGCTCAGGTCATGATCCTAGGGTCCTGGGATCAAGCCCCATCCACCTCAGGTTCCCTTCTTAGTGGGGAGCCTGCTTCTCCTTCTCCCTCTGCCTCTCCCCTCACTTGTGTTCTCTCTCTCTCTGTCAATCTTTTTTTTTTTTTTTAAGATTTTATTTATTTATTTGACAGAGAGTCAGGCATACCTCCTCTCCCTTTTCCCACAACCCAAGCCCTTTCTTTTTTCTACCTGTGTCTTCCCTGAATCCTTGATGAAGAGACAAACTGCAAGATTTACAAAGGTCTCAGAGGAACTGTTTTGAGATTGTTATAATCCCAATTGTTTTGAGATTGTAATAATTGTGTCCCCAAGCCAGGGACACAAAGCTGGAGTAATCTGAATTCGTCCAGTATTTATACACAAAAGAACAGCAACTTGATCCAAAGAACAATAAAACACACTTTCTTCTTTGCCTTATATAAACTTCAGACATGCTTTGTCTCAGGAAATTACCTGGTCTGTAGCTGCTCCTCGATGTATATCAGGTCTATTAAGCCTTTTAACCTTGATTTGAATAACAAAGTATGTACTTTTTCTTCACAACCTCCTCTTGAATATAAGTTCACTAGATGTAAAGATTTTGACAGTTTTCTTCACTCTTGTAATCAGTGTCTTTTGATACCGGTTGAGTCCTGATTTAGGACTGAGGATGTGATGTATTCTTGAGAATGTTCCATGTGCACTAGAGAAGAATGTGTATTCTCTTGCTTTGGGATGAAATGTTCTGAATATATCTGTGATGTCCATCTGGTCCAGTGTGTCATTTAAGGCCTTTATTTCCTTGTTGATCTTTTGCTTGGATGATCTGTCCATTTCAGTGAGGGGAGTGTTAAAGTCCCCTAGTATTATTGTATTATTGTTGTTGTGCTTCTTTGATTTTGTTATTAATTGGTTTATATAGTTGGCTGCTCCCATGTTGGGGGCAGACATTTAAAATTGTTAGATCTTCTTGTTGGACAGACCTTTTGAGCATGATATAGTGTCCTTCCTCATCTTTCGTTATAGTCTTTGGCTTAAAATCTAATTGATCTGATATAAGGATTGCCACTCCTGCTTTCTTCTGATGTCCATTAGCATGGTAAATTCTTTTCCACCCCCTCACTTTAAATCTGGAGGCATCTTTGGGCTTAAAATGTGTTTCTTGTAGGCAACATATAGATGGGTTTTGTTTTTTTATCCATTCTGATACCCTGTGTCTTTTTTTTTTTTTTAAAGATTTTATTTATTTATTTGACAGAGGGAGATCATAAGTAGGCAGAGAGGCAGGCAGAGAGAGAGAGGAGGAAGCAGGCTCCCCGCTGAGCAGAGAGCCCGATGCGGGACTCGATCCCAGGACCCTGAGATCATGACCTGAGCCGAAGGCAGCGGCCCAACCCACTGAGCCACCCAGGCGCCCCACCCTGTGTCTTTTGATTGGGGCATTTAGCCCATTAACATTCAGGGTAACTATTGAGAGATACGAATTTAGTGCCATTGTATTGCTTGTAAAGTGACTGTTCCTGTATGTTGTCTCTGTTCCTTTCTGATCTACCACTTGTAGGCTCTCTCTTTGCTTAGAGGACCCCTTTCAGAATTTCCTGTAGAGCTGGTTTGGTGTTTGCAAATTCTTTCAGTTTTTGTTTGTCCTGGAAATTTTTAATCTCTCCTTCTATTTTCAATGATAGCCTTGCTGGATATAGTATTCTTGGCTGCATGTTTTTCTCATTTAGTGCTCTGAATATATCATATTAACTCTTTCTGTCCTGCCAGGTCTCTGTGGATAATTCCGCTGCCTATCTAATATGTTTACCATTGTATGTTACAGACTTCTTTTCCCTGGCTGCTTTCAGGATTTTCTCTTTGTCACTAAGACTTGTAAATTTTACTATTAGGTGACGGGGTGTGGGCCTATTCTTATTGATTTTGAGGGGCATTCTCTGCACCTCCTGAATTTTGATGCTTGTTCCCTTTGCCTTATTGGGGAAATTCTCCCCAATATTTCTCTCCAGTATACCTTCTGCTCCCCTCTCACTTTCTTCTTCTTCTGGAATCACAATTATGCTAATGGTGTTTCGTCTTATGGTGTCACTTATCTCTCTAATTCTCCCTTCATGGTCCAGTAGCTGTTTGTCCCTCTTTTGCTCAGCTTCTTTATTCTCTGTCATTTGGTCTTCTGTATTGCTAATTCTTTCTTCTGCCTCATTTATCCTAGCAGTGAGAGCCTCCATTTTTGATTGCACCTCATTAATAGCTTTTTTGATTTCTACTTGGTTAGATTTTAGTTCTTTTATTTCTCCAGAAAGGGCTTTTATATCTCCCGAGAGGGTTTCTCTAATATCTTCCATGCCTTTTTCAAGTCCGGCTACAACCTTGAGAATTGTCATTCTGAACTCTAGATCTGACATATCACCAATGTCTGTATTGATTAGGTCCCTAGCCTTCGGTACTGCCTCTTGTTCTTTTTTTTGTGTTGAATTTTTCTGCCTTGTCATTTTGTCCAGATAAGAGTATATGAAGGAGCAAGTAAAATACTAAAAGGGTCGCAACAACCCCAGGAAAATATGCTTTAACCAAATCAGAAGAGATCTCACATTGTGAGGGGGGAGAAAGGGGATAAAAAGAGGTTCAGAAAGAAAGAAAGAATAGAAAAAGGAAAGAAAGAAAAGAATTGAAAAAGAAAACATAAAAAAGTATAAAAAAGAAAAAAATATATATATATTAGATAAACTAGTTAATAAACGTTAAAAAAGAAAAGGGTAAAAGTTAAAAAATATTTAGCAGAAGAAGAGAAAAAAATGAAAAAGAAAAAAAAATTAAACTAACCGCAACACTAAAGAATCATAGGGAGAAAGTCATGAGTTCCGTGCTTTGCTTTCTCCTTCTCTGGAATTCTGCTGCTCTCCTTGGTATTGAAACTGCACTCCTTGGTAGGTGAACTTGGTCTTGGCTGGATTTCTTGTTGATCTTCTGGGGGAGGGGCCTGCTGTAGTGATTCTTGAGTGTCTTTGCCCCAGGCGGAATTGCACCGCCCTTACCCGGGGCCAGGCTTAGTAGTCGGCTGGGGTTTTCTTTCAGGAGCTTTTGTTCCCTGAGTGCTTTCCGTAGAGTTCCGGAGGACGGGAATACAAATGGCGGCCTCCTGGTCTCCGGCCCGGAGGAGCCGAGAGCCCGGGGCCCCACTCCTCAGTGCGCCCTCAGAGAACAGTGCCCAGTAACTCCGCCTGACCTCCGGCCGCTCTCCGAGCTCACCGAGCCTGCCACCGGTTCAAGGTAACACCGAGCTGTGAGCTTACTGTTGGCTCTGTCTCTGTAGCCGGCTTCCCCGTTCTAATACCTGTAAGATCCGCGACACTCAGACACCCCCTGAAAGACCCCTCCCCTAGAAGATAAATAGGATAACTAACCGCTTGTTTGCTTTTCTGTGAACTGCTGGCTTTTAGGCGTAAATTAGGTTATTAATTGCTTATTAATTGCTCTTTTGCCCTTCTGTAACTGCTTGGCTTATAGAAATAATAGGAGACGCCATGATGGCATTCCTACCTTCCCCCTTCTTGTTCCCCCTCCCTGCCTCTCTCCTCCCGCGCGCGGGCCCTCAGAACCAATCAGCTTGTTCCCCCCTCCCGCCTCTCTTTCGCCCGTCACCAAAGCCAATCAGCAAACTCCACGTATGCCTTTTTCAAAAGTTCTAACTGTCAACCAATCAGTTGCACCCCACCCAAAACTTGTTTGTACCTGTCTATAAAAACCCAGCACCACCCCAGCCAGGTGTGCTCAGCTAGCAGGAGCTGCTGACCACCCGCAGGCGCCTGCGTAATAATAAAGAACCTCTTGCTGATTGCATCCAGTGGCAGTGTTGGATTCTTGGGTAAGGGGATCCGCGGGTCTTTCATTTGGAGGTCCCACCGAGATCATCGGACTCCTGCCCACGGATCCAACTGACTCCCACTGGGAGGTAAGCTGGCCAGCATTCTTGTCTCCTGTCTCATGTTCTCGTTTGTATCCAGTCTCGTGTTGTTTGTCTCTAGCCTTGTGAGGCCTCTGTTTGACCTATACTGCAGGTAGCAGTATAGTGTTTGTACAACAGCGCGCGTTGTTGGATTGTATTTGTAGGCAGCTTGAGAAGGAGCTGATGAGCTCGGACTTCTCCCCTGCCACCCTGGGGGACGCCCCAGGGATTAGAGGGGCCCAATTTTTTGGAGCCCCTCATTTGTCTGAGGGTTATATCCGTTTGTCCGTTCCAGAGGAACCCCTTGGCCCTGGACGGAATTTGTCCACCGCAGGGAGATCTCGAGGCTCCTCTGGGCCGGTGGAAACCTTGCTTTTGGTAGCATACCGAAACCGCGCAGCGACCTTTTTGTTAATTGTTTGTGCGTTCTACTCGTTGTCTTGGTGTTTTCTTTGATTCTAAAATGGAGCTTCTCCCTCATTCACTTCCCGTGTTAATGGCTATTACTGGAGCCAACTGGGGTTGGTCTAACTCGAGACAGAGACTATAAGGAATATTCCCAAGCAGCTGCCGAAACTCTTTGTTTCGGGGAAGTTTCCCTGTGTTCTCTGGCCTGACTTGGACTGCCTAACCCCTCCCCCCTGGCTGATGGGAAAGCATGGTGTCTGCTCCTCTGT
>NC_081566.1:48172848-48209175 GCF_022355385.1 Mustela nigripes
CAAAATTGTTCAGGGGGAAATGATGAAGGAGCAGGAGGCTGGCTGAGAATGGAGAAGGGGCTGATGCCTTGCACCCCCTTTTCACCCTTCTCCACCGCGAAAACTGGTCAACAGATTGCCTTGGCTTACTACTTTGTTGTCATCTATAATGGGCCCTCTCATCATGTTATTAATTCTAACTTTTGGTCCTTGTGTCTTAAACAGGTTAGTACAGTTCATTAAAGATCGCCTGTCTGTTCAGACTATGGTACTGACACAGCGATACCAACTCCTCAAACAAACAGAGCCCTGGACTAGCTCAATGCAAGGGCAGGACATGCAAGAACAAGATGAATGGATAGAAGATTCTATCCATGATAAAGAAAAAGGGGGGAATGAAAGACCCCTCCCCTAGAAGATAAATAGGATAACTAACTGCTTGTTTGCTTTTCTGTGAACTGCTGGCTTTTAGGCGTAAATTAGGTTATTAATTGCTTATTAATTGCTCTTTTGCCCTTCTGTAACTGCTTGGCTGCATCCAGTGGCAGTGTTGGATTCTTGGGTAAGGGGATCCGCGGGTCTTTCACCCCGATCCTTCTGTGACCCTGCGGGACCTGAGGCCATGCTGACCCCGCTTGGGCTTTGCCCCGGTTTAGCCTCTGGAGTGATGTTCCTCAGTGGAACAGACTTTTAAAAATCCTGATTTTGTGCTCCGTTGCTCTGCTGCTTGCCGGGAGCCGGCCCCTCCCCCGCCGGGGTCTATCTTCCTGTCGCTTTGGATTCACTTCTCCGCCGGTCCTACCTTTCAGAAAGTGGTTGTTTTTCTGTTTCCAGAATTGCTGTTCTTCTTCTCTTCTATCTGCCGATGGATTTGTAGGTGTTTGTAATCTTTAGATAAGCTATCTAGCTGATCTCCTGCTAGCTGAAGTAGTCTCAGCGGGCTACTTCTCCTCCATTTTGACTCTGATAGCAATTAACTTTTCTTAAATTTTTTTTTAATTTTTTTTTTAGCAATTAACTTTTGTATATAGATCTTATATTGAGCAACCTTGCTCCAGTATTTATTAGAGTAATTTTTTGTAGATCTTTTTCAGATTTTCTGCATAAAAATCCATTTTTGTTCTTATATATTCTTAAATATGGTTTTTGTTTGTTTGTTTTCACCTTATTGCATTAGCTAAAGCTATACTATAATGTTGGAAAGGAATTTTGAGAGAAGACATCCTTTCCTTTCACCTGATCTTAGTGGGAAAGATTTGAATTTCTCACTATTAAGTATAATGTTAGCTGCAGATTTTTCAAGGTAATCTTTACCATGTGGAGGAAGTGCCCCATACTGCTAGTTTACTGGGAGTTTTTGTCATGAATATGTGTCAAATTCTATCAACTGGTTTTTCTACATTTATTGATCTGATTACTTGATTTTAATTTAATTTTTAGCTTATTATCTATTTTATTTTTTTAAAAAATGTTGATTATGACCCACTCAGCTGATTTTATGACCCTTAATGGTATCATAGTTTTAAAGAAAATTAATCTATGTGACTTCATGATTCACTGGGTGTGACAAGTCAATAAGCAGAGATAGGGGGTGAGAGAAAGAAAATTCTTGTTTATATACATGCATAGGTAATGGAGTTCATTTTTGAGATAAAAGGAGGCTCAGGTTTGAGGTTATGTTTATTTGTTATCTGTCAGAATTTTCAGTGGTGGTATCTAGTACATGGCTAAACACTGTCCTGGAATTTATGGAAGAAATTTTGACTAGATAAGAATACAGAAATTTTTAGTGGCCTATGAATTGAGACTGACTTCAGATTCTGATCACAGCAATTAATAGCTGTCAGAAAATGAACAAATTAGTTCTATTATTTCCAACCCTTTGTTTCTTTGTATCTATAATGGATAATATAACAAAATGGGTGATTGTCAGGATTAGATTGAAATAATGTCCAGATTAGATTGTCTTGATTGAAATGATGGAGAGGTCTAACGTATAACTGGTACATATAAGTGCTCAATAAAAACTGGCTATTATTACTCATTTCCTGAGTCTCTGAATGCAGTGAGGATTAGCAGTTTTCAGAATGCATTATTTTCTGCTGAGGATAATCAAGTGCCATGCATGTTTTCAACATATTCCTGTTAATGTAACCTGATCACACCTGCTTGTTACTTTCCTAAGCACACCGTTGTTAAAGAATGAATATCAGTCAATAAGGGATTTCTCCTCTTCACCTCAACCTACCTGACAAGGAAACCTGGGAGAAGAACCAAATAATGATACTTCAGGGGTATAAATAATGCAACTCATAATTAATGGTGGCTTAAAGAAAGGAGTTGCTGTTTTTTAATACAAGTTTATAGGTAGAGAGCTCAGTTTGACAAAGCAGTCATCGACACAGGCTTCACCAATCATTCTGCTCTGCCATCCTTAATGTGTTGACTTTAGTCATTATACTTGTTGCCTGATTACTTCAAGTTGTTGGCTCCATTTTTAGACATCCTGTTTGCCTTAAGGGAGCTAGAGGGATCAAAGAAAAGGATCATACAACAATTTGAGGATTGCGTTTTTGCACAAGATACCTCTTAGAATATGGTACAGAACTTGCATAATAACTTTCAGTAAGGAGAAATGGGAAAGGAATAATGTGTAAGCAATTAAACATCTGTCACCAGTGGCTAATACAAAGCCTGGCACATAAAACCTGATTAATGTGGATGAGACTGGATGAGATCCCAGAAATGGACAGGGACCAATTCCTCTGGCAGTTATTTAATGGATTTATCTGGGGAATGTATGACCTTAAGAGATCATTTTTTTAAGTAAGGGCCTTTACCTATTTTTTAAGTAGATTTGTAATAAAATTTCTATCACTTGAGAAATTTTAGATAAGATACCTAGTTTGTTCACCCATATGTGATGTGATGTGGGAGAACAACAACATAGGCATGGCCAGGGCATAATGGCCAATTATATGAGGCAGAAAGTGGGCTTTTGCAGAGCACTGTGTCAAAGCAACATTTAGAAGTTGGACAGAGGAAATATGTCTGAGAAGTGACCAGAGAGATCAAAAAGTAAAACATTCTCAAAGGAATGCAGAGTCAACAGCTTGCTTGCTGCTGACAGATTAAAATGGTAAGAACGTTGGGCTTATCTAGCACCCAGAATATCAGTGGGTGATTTATGTTTGAACAATTATAGTGAAGTGTTTGAGGATAGAGTTAGAGAGTGCTTAGATGAATGAGAATTAAGTGAGGAAATGAAGGATATAGGACTGGAAATTCTTCAAGATTGTTATATGTAAAGGTGAAGATAGTGATAGTGTGGAAGCTGAAGGGAAGCGTGAGTTGGGGAAATTCTTATTTTATTATTTTTTTTAAAGATAAAAGGAAGGCAGAAGCCTGCATGTGCAGAAAAGAGAAGGTTGAGATTATAATCTGGACAAGAGTCTTCCTTCAGACCCTTGAATGTCATCAGGGAATGTGGATTTCAGGAGATTTTCTACCATCCCTAGAACTTATAAGAGTGGCTCCTTGTGCCTAACTTATTTGTGCAAATTATATGCTTTATGATGAATAACTACTTCTCTTCTGCAAGTCTAGAATTTTGATATGTACTAGGCAGAGACTGCCTATGTGACCAGCCCCAAATAAAAGCCTGTAGCACTGAGACCTTATGAAGCTTTCCTGGTACACAGAATTTCCTACATGTTACAACTCCTTGTCAGAGGAATTAAGCATGTCCTATTAACTCCAGTGAGAGAGGACTCTTGCTTTCCTCTGGATGTATCCCATTTGCCTTTTTCTTTTACTGAGTTTGCTTTGTATCCTTTCCTCTGTAATAAATCATAACCACAAATACAACTATATGCTGAGCTCTTCTAGTGAATTACTGAAGTTTGGGATGATCATAGGGACCCGAATATACCTGGAATGGAAAACACAGGTTGTGGTAAAAGATGAAGAATGAGGCACCTGGGTTGGCTGGTTAAGGAACTGCCTTCAGCTCAGGGCATGATCCTGGAGTCTTGGGATCGGGTTCCGCATTGGGCTCCCTGCTCGGCAGGAAGTCTGCTTCTCTCTCTGACCCTCTCCCCTCTCATGCTCTCTCTCTCCTTCTCAGGTACATAAATAAAATCTTAAAAAAAAAAAAAAGGTGAAGAATGCCTATTCCACTGTAACTAGGGAAAAGAGATTGGGTCGGGATAACACATTTTCTTAAAGAAGGCTGAGAGTGTTTTGGATGACCATCAGATGAAAGTGAATGAGGAAAATTTAGAATAAGGTATTTGAAAAAAATGAAGTTTAAAAATCTGTATAGATTAAGAGATCTAGCTAGAAAAATATAAATTGTGTGCCA
This sequence comes from Mustela nigripes, assembly GCF_022355385.1. Lineage (NCBI taxonomy): Eukaryota > Metazoa > Chordata > Mammalia > Carnivora > Mustelidae > Mustela > Mustela nigripes. Next base: position 48,177,191 of record NC_081566.1, read on the forward strand.
AGAAGTATTCATACCCCAGCTGCATTGTCAATCATGAGATTATAAAAATGCAGCTCTGTGTGTTTGCGTTTGCATGTTATTTCAGCAGCTCTGAATATCCTGTGTGCAAATCAGAAAAATAGTGTTTAAATGTCTAACCTTTATTAAGTATTTGCAATGTCATGATGATAGGGACATTTTTAAGAAAACAGTTTATGTGCTGAATTTTAGGATTTTAGCTTTCTGGGGAAAAAATCAAGGAAGGATCATATTGTTATATAGGAATACAGTGAAAAAGTGGTATCCCTGTGAAGAAGACTGGAGCAAACTACTGAAAAACAGCAAATTAAAAAGGCTGTGGCCGATGAGAACATTGAAATGGTGACTATAGGGCAGGGAATAGTGGTCCTTCCAAAAATAAATCCACGTCCTAACCCCAGGAGCCTATGACTGTGACTTCATTTGGAAAAATTGCCTTTCGTATGTAAAGAAGGATTTCAAGATGAGATCATCCTGGTTTATCCAGGTGAGGTGGGCTCTAACTTCAATGACAAGTATCCTTATACATAAGAGAAAAGATAAAGTTTGGGGCAGCTGTGTGGCCTCTGCCTTTGGCTCAGGTCATGATCTAAGGGTCCTGGGATCGAGTCCCTCATCGGGCTCTCTGCTCAGCAGTGAGCCTGCTTCCCGCTCTCTCTCTGCCTGCCTCTCTGCCTACTTGTGATTTCTCTCTGTCAAATAAATAAATAAAATCTTAAAAAAAAAAAGATAAAGTTCTATGAAGACAGAGGCAGAGTCTGGAATTATGCAGTCATAAACTAAGGAATGCTTGGAGGCATCAGAAGTTGGAAAGGGCAAGTAATGCCTCCCCTAGAGACTGGAGAAGTGCAACCCTGACAACACCTTGATTTTTGACTCAAGATCCAGAACTGTGGGGCACCTGGGTGGCTCAGTCGGTTAAGCAACTGCCTTTGGGTCAGGTCATGATCCCAGGGTCCTGGGATTGAACCCCACATCGGGCTTCCTGCTCAGTGGACAGCCTGCTTCTCTCTCTCTCTGCCTACCTGTGCTCACTCTCTCTTTCTCACTCTCTCTCTGTCAAATAAATAAATATAATCTTAAAAAAAAAAAAAAAAGATCCAGAACTGTGAGGAAAAAAAAAAAATATGTTCTAAGCTACCAAATTTGTGGTATTGTATTACAGCAGCCCTAAGAAACTAATACAGTGCCTGTGAAAATATGATTAAATTGGAGTGATGTGAAGTCATGGACATGATATAGAAGGTTATTGAATCTATAATCCATGTGGAGATAGGTGTTTCCCAGAATAATGACAGGATCTAGGTAAGAGAAAAAAATAGTCGGAATAGTATGAAATACATCAAAAGCAATATATAATACATTATATGCAATTCCTGTATAATTCTAAATATTATGCAAATAAAAAACTGGAGAGTTTATGTAAAGAGTATAATTTTATTAATAATTACTATTATTTCAACCATCTTCTGCTTTATAAATTAATGGGAAGTATCTGAATGTCTTCCGTTTTACTTTAGGTGCCTAAAAATTAACATGCAAGAATTCCAAAATCGGCCCAATTGTTTCTTAAAACAACAACAAAAACCCCCATCACATGTGTTGTATATCATGCTATTGCCCTCAATTGCTTCTGCTGCAATATTCAATTCCTTTATTGCAATTCTGGGGTGGGGGGTGGGGGGTAGTGTTGGAACAATATTATCATGTGCCTAACATTATATCTTAAATTCTCATCCATCCTGATGACACTGTTATAGCAACTCCTGCTCATGTCCAGAGACATTGTTGGCTTCCAAAGTTTGATAGCTAGTTAGTGCTGAGCAGTTAGGGATTTAAAGCAAGGTTTTTGAACTTCCAAGACTATATTCCTTCCCCATCACCAAATTTTCTTGAAGCTTGAAAGGAAGGTGCAAGTCAGTTATGCTTCTTTGCATAAAAATGAGGCTTGTCCCTGAGTTTTGTGTAAAATGTCAAATGAGTGTTTTAAATTATGAGGGGCTGCATTTTTAAACCTAACAAATGATTGGTGGGGTCATTTTGCTTAATTGTTGTGGCATCTTTGAAATATCATATCATTTTAGCACTTTCCTAATCTATAAAATGATGTGATACATTTTAACAACTCAGTTTTATGTTTGGCCTTTCAAAAGCATCTTGCTTTATGGGCCATCAGCTATATAGTGGCAATAACTGGAGATATTTTGTGCATGGCATAAGCTATACTCAGACTCTTTCATTTCACTTGTATGGCTTTCCATAGAAAAAATAGATAAAATCTAATGAATAGTTCTAGAAAAATATTAGTGGTACAATAGAAATAAATCCAGCAGGGTAGGTATCCTTTTGAATTGATTTTTCTTCATTATAGTCCAGTAATTATGCCAACTTATTCTAACTTCCATGGCAATGTTGAACTATTTGAAGTATAATTATCTATATTAAAAAGCCACATAAAATTTTGCTATAAAATATTGATAGTTTTGTATTATTCTTGTTGATGTCTGTTTTCTATGCCTTGAAGAATAGTCATCATATATATAGAATAAAGATTTTCAAAAACTTTAAACAATGTTGATCATAATCCAATCAATTTAAATTATTTGGTAGACATAGTATCTAGACATACTACCTAGAAAGATATCATGGTAGCAATGAACAATAACAATTACAATGATTTAAAATAATTAAGAATTACAAACCTACATACATTCCTGTGTAATAAATAACTGTGATAGGGAGATGGTTGAACATCAGTTCCATGATATAATTATTCCTTTATTATTTCAATATATTTAATCTGTTATATGCAAATGGGAGAATAATCTAGTTTTACTTTTTTCATTAGTTATTCATATACTTTCTCTTGTCACAGAAAATCTGCTACATAATAATCCAAGTTATTTTATTCATCTTTTCCTTCTTTCTATCCATGATTTTATACTAAACAATTTATTCAAGGAGTGTGTTATTTATAGATATCTGATGCTTCTAAGTCAAATGGTACTATCTTTAGCCTCAGCTGAGGAAAACAGAATTAGTATATTCAGAGAGAACTGATGGCATATTCTGGATCATATGGCCAATCTATCTGATCAAGCTGAATGAACTGAAGATACACAACTGATTTCAATTCAGCCAATCCATTGTGTTTCCAACAACTTATAAGATAGTCTGTTTTGTAATGTACTGGTAAAATTAAGATAAATTTAATTGGATAAGCACATGCTTTATCTTAGAAGTATTTAAGAAAGAATGTTCAGATGGGTACAAAGGAGCAAGTAGCTAAGAGCTAAAACACCGATTAGACATTTGCTTTGTCTCTAGTTTTGAGTTGTTTCCAGTTTGGAGCTACTATATTTAAAGTAACCTGAAAATTTTTTGTGGAAATCTTTGTGTAGAAATAAATTTTCATTTATCTTGGGTCCTGTAGTGATTTCTGGGTCCCTTTTACTGTTTATGTCCTGACTTTTTGCAAGTCTTGAAATTTCCAGCCACCGTCTATTTTTTATTCTTTCATAACTCAGACTGTGATGAACTGTTTGGGATTCTTTACCTGCTCCTTTGGAATGTGCCTAGAGGCAGAAATTACTAGCAATTGTTTCCCTTCCAAGCAGGATCACAGCAAAACTTTGCCTACTGGCCAATATCGGAAAACTGTTATCCTACACTTGTTGTTTATAGATACTGTAAATAGTTGTATTCTTAAGGTGGAGGGATAAATCTTTTCCCTCTTGTTCCATCATGGTTTCAACTCTAGGCTAACATTTTGAACTTAGTTTAGCCATCACCATGAGCAAGACATAGTTGACATTTTACCAATTAGTAAATTGATATTCAGAAAGACTAAGAACATTTCCCAAGTTTAAACATCTAAGAAGTCTTTAACTCAAGATTCCAAGCTACAGTGTTTTTGTTTGTGTCTGTATGATTTTCTGTTATCCTATCCAACACATATTTTGATGAAAAAAAAAGAGTACCTCAAGCATTGATAAGAGTAGATATAAATTCTTGCCTGGCAGCTTCAGATATGTAAAGTATCTATGATTGATTCATAAGCAGGTATGGGAGACAGATGCGGCATGATACTGACAAATACATTGTTTATGGAAGTATAAGTTGGATATCTTAGGATAGCCTTGGTAAACTTAATAGCCAGTTTTATACAAGAAAGTAGAAGGAATAGATATGAATATATGTATAAATATTTTTCCAATATCTGTAAGACAATGCCTTCAGTCCAAAAATGAGAGCAGGGCAGTTGCCTAGAGAAAATATGTTTTAGATGTTTTAAATATCCACAGGTAAATAAACAGAATGTGATGGTGAACTGCTAGAACTTGATAAGATTAATTAAAGCAGAGTAAAAGATGATTTTAAATATGGACCAGTAAGAGAATGATTGTAAGCCTTATGTATGGTCAGCTCATTATAACATAACAATTCAAACTAAAAATGATCAGGCAATAGAAAGGTGTATATTTTTTATTTTACATAAAAATAATAGGTAAGCTTTCCAAAACTGATACTGTGGTTCTTCTGCAATATCATCAATGAACCAGACATTCCATCTCTTTATTTCAACATTCTAGTACAATGCTCCCGTTTTTAAGCTTTCGTCACATTGTTTAAGACTATGGTTTAAGATTTCTATTTATGATATCCTCATTGCAAGAAGAAGTAACAGCAGGAATATAGACGAAGTCGGTTCACCTTAAATAGCCAGACCCAAACAACACTTCTGCTCACATGTCATTCACCAAAATTTGGTCACGTTGCCAGATGCATGGAAAAAGAGGCTAGAGAAATGTTGACTTTCACTAACAGCAAACATGAGCCCCTAAAATCTGGGCCTGGTTATAAAGAGAATAAGAGAGTACGCACTTTGGCAGCACGTATACTAGAATTGGAACAATACAGAGAAGATTAGCATGGCCCCTGAGCAAGGATGACATGCAAATTCATGAAGCATTCCATAGTTTTTGGTTTTCTGACTTTAACAAAAAACAGGAGAATGGATGTTGGACTATGCCAACAGGATTTTTCCATATCAATGTCCATTTCATTTACTAAAAGAGAAGATTGGAAGGAAGGTTATAAACTTAATGTAGGTAGTCTTGAGTATTTACATGCTATCACATCATGTATGTGGTAACTTCAAATGTAGAACTATGAATGTGAATATGAAATGATGTAGATTGGGGATTATATATTATTTGGATAATATATTTGGAAATCTAGTTATTTTGTAGAAAGATAAATAATAAGCAAGAGAGACCAAGACATTTTCAGAGGCACAGTGACTAATAATGATGAGTGACTTCGAGGTGGTCTAGAATAAGCAACTTTATTTTTTTCTGTATTCTCTTTCTGTATTCTGTTTGCAACTGGACACCAAGGCTACTTAACAGTTTTATCTGCTTGAGCTGTATCTGCATATTTTTTAAAAGATATCATCTTCTATCATCTTGTGAGCCTTCCCTACCACTTTTATTCAATTCACTCCAGTCATACTGGCCTTCTTTTTTTTTTTTTTTTTTTTAAAGATTTTATTTATTTATCAGAGAGAGAGGGGGAGACAGCAGCGAGCACAGGCAGACAGAATGGCAGGCAGAGGCAGAGGGAGAAGCAGGCTCCCCGCCAAGCAAGGAGCCCGATGTGGGACTCGATCCCAGGACGCTGGGATCATGACCTGAGCCAAAGGCAGCTGCTTAACCAACTGAGCCACTCAGGCGTCCCTAGCCTCCTTTTTTTTTTTTAAACTTTCCAAACTCACTGCCCCTTCCTACCACCTGCCCTGGAAATTTTGTTCTTGCTACTGATTAGGCTTAAGCCGCCCCTGTTCCTGTGTATTCATGGGTCAGTTTCTTGCCTCCACTGTGTCTTTACCTCAAGGATCACGCTTACATTAGTGTCCTTTGTGGCCGCCATATTTAGAATTACAGCCCTTTTACCACAGCACTTTCACTATTTTTTTTTCCCTCTCCATAGTATTCATTACCACTTGTCATGCTATATTATTTTTTAATTTGTATTTAATTTTTAATTTTTTTAATGTTAACTATGTTTTTTGTTTTATTTTTATTTTAAAGATTTTATTTATTTATTTGACAGAGAGAGAGAGAGACAGAGAGGAAATACAAGCAGGGGGAGTGGAAGAGGGAGAAGCAGGCTCCTTAGGAGCAGGGAGCCTTATGCTGGCTCAGTGTTAACTATGTTTTATTCAGCGCTTTATTCCCTATGATTTCCCGTGCCTATACCACATGGTAAACTTAGGTCAACTGTGGAGTGAATTTAACACATTTGGATTATTCTTTTACTTAAGTGCATCGTATAAAAATTTCTTAAACTGCTATCCTAATAAGAATTTTATACCTGAAGAAAATTCTGGAGACTGTTCTGATTTTGATTTATCGATCTAAGAGAAATAACTTACCTCAGAAAGTTGGAACCATTTCAGGAGCTGAAGCACTGAAGTTTGTCTATACCCATGGTCCTGTAGGTTTCTATTCAGAAAACATCTCACAGCAGTACTTATCTTCCTTTCTTGGAGCCCAGTTGTGCTAAAAAACAGAAGGCACTAATAAGATATCTTACATATATATGGATATAAAAGCTGAGTAGACTCATAGAGGAATATATTTCTTAGGGTATCTCATTATAGAATTAGAATTAAGAGTATATTAAACAAATGCATGTGCAATATGTTGCAAATTCCCTGTGTTAGAAAAATTGATTTTAATTCAGACTTCTCAAATTGTGACAAGGTTGACCAGGGCGCCTGGGGGTGGCTGAATTGGTTAGGTATCTGCCTTTTGCTTAGGTCATGATCCCAGGTTCCTGGGATCCAGCCTTGCATCAGCGTTTCCTGTTCAGCAAGGGAGTCTGTTTCTCCCCCTTTGTCTGCCCCACCCTCCAGCTCACAGGAATGCTTGCTTTCTCAAATAAATTAGTTTAAAAAATCTAAAAAAAAAAAAAAAAAAAATTGGGCCAAGGTGACTTTTAGACTTTATGATATTATCAATATCCTAGTTTAATGCACAGAAAAGCATAGAGTTTAATGCATAGAAAAGTATAGAGTTTCCATTAATCCATTTAGTAGGTTTAAAATATATATCTATTTTTTCCCCAAGAAATATTCACATCACAAGAAAATGGCAACACATTTGTGTTCTCATCTTATTTTTAATGCATTCATACTTTGAAATGTTATATTCACCACAAACTAATTATTTTCAGTTTTACAGCTTTGTTTTGAAATTAGTTTTACTAGATAGTGTAAAAGTTTTAACTTGATTTCATATAATGTGTGTGATTTATTTGGATACTGACTGAACTCCTTTTTCCAATTTATTTGCAACATCAAATAATTTTCCTCAGATTAATGTAATAGTATTCATCATGATAAATTCATAATCATATAAATAGAATCTTTTTGAGCACTGTTACTTTCTGGTGCTTTACAAGTATTACATTTAATTCTCACAACAAGCTGTAAATTAGATGTTATTAACTTCTGTTTTAGAAGTGAGAAAACAAAAACTTTCTGAAGTTAATTGACTTAACTACTCCATAAGTCATAAATCAAATATCTGGTGCCAAAGTCTGCATTGTATCTTCTCTCCAATTTCTTCAGAAAACACTTGCTTTCTTTGTTGATATATGTGAGAATGAAGTTATCTTACAGTTTTATTACTACAGCTTCTAGGGTCATTTGGGTGACTCAGTCGGTTACGCGGCTAACTGCCTTCTACTCAGGTCATGATCCCAGGGTCCTGGAATCTAGCCCCTCTCCTCCTGCTTACACATTCTCTCTCTGTGTGTCAAATAAATAAATAAAATCATAAAAAAAAAAAAAACCAACCCAGCTTCTAGGTACCATTGTGAAAGGACACTAGGAAGCAATGCTTTGTGTTCATTTAATTGTCTTATCTCAAAAATTAAATATTTTTGCATAACTAAAGCATTGTCGTCTGCCCATATCTCCAGGTCATTAAACTGAATAAACTTGTTATGTTTACCACATAAGATGATAATAACGATACTGATACTGTGCATGTTATGTTCATTTTGTATGTGTTTGGGAATTTGTACAGTCAGTCACATTTTGGAGTGTAATTTTATTGATGCTGGAGTTGGTAATGGGGGTGGAAGTTTACATTAGAGATGGCAGAAGTGATAGTAGAAAATATCTCTATTCAAAATTTAGTTTTGCTTAAACCATGGTTAGCTCAAGTGGGTTGCACTGAACTAGTTCATAGCTTCTGCCCCCTGGATTTGATGATGTAGCCCAGAGTAGTATTTGTGTTTTTATTTTGTCTAGGGAGCTGTGAATATCATGAAACAAGTGTATGCACAGTATGCTTTAATGGTATTTAAACCATCGCTACATGACAGAAGTTGGCATTATTAATGTTATTATACTTAGGTGAAATTTTCCTGTCACTTGTAATTATAACTTTTAAATATACTTGGTGACCTAGGATTTTTTTTTTTTTTTCTACATTCATGTTCTGTATACAACTGTCTGGAAAGCCTTTTGAATTGAAATGCAACATAGTAGATAATGATATAAACTTCATTTCCAGGTTTCACTTTAGGGAAAGTGCCCCTGGAAGACAAATATGTTGTCTGTTGTAGAAAGGGAAGTGATGATACTTACAGGCAAGAGATAGTTTTACCTTCAATGCCAGGGAACGGAGATGATTTTATACAATCGAAAATGTATCACACTCGGAACAGTTTAATTAGAAACTTATATCAAGCAATTTGAATATCTCAAACGCAGGGAAGTTAAGATTATATTCAAAGAAAAGACATGTGACAGGTTGGCATTTTCATTCTCCTGCCTTAAGCAAGAAAAATTTCAACCGAGATTTCTGACCTTAACATAAACCTCAATATAAAATACAATTCAAATACTGTCATTTCCTGAAGATTTTCAATTATTTTCAGGTGAGGAGAGGTTAAAGGTTTTTTTCTTGGTACTCTGTCCCCAAATAGCTCATGCTCTTCCTCCCCTGAGACATAGAAAAGAATGTAACTTTTTAAAAGTAGTTGAGGAATAGTTAGGGAGGGAGAATGGGAGAGTGAGAGAACCGGAAGGGAGTGGGCAAGGAGAAGTGTGTGTCTCCGTAGACAGACACAGGAAGAAACTTAGCGTGTAAGGAGGGAGACCTAAGCAGGCAAGTCTGAAGGAGAATAGAGGAAAACACCTTAAGGGAGAAAAAAAGGGAAAGCAATGCAGAGGGAAAAAAGATGTAAAAAAGTTGTTGGGATTTGAGATTAAAACACAGGTTAATATCTAAATAGTTAATAGCATTTCTGTAATTGGATTTGATACACAAGAGTTGGTGCAAAATTAAAATTACATGTATTCTTATTTTTAAAAACGTACAGGCAACTTAGTGCAATACAAATTCATTAATAAAGCACATTCTCCTTTTAAAAATTATTTTCCAGGGGCACCTGGTTGGCTCAGTGGGTTAAAGCCTCTGCCTTCGGCTCAGGTCATGATCTCAGTGTCCTGGGATCCAGCCCCACATTGGGCTCTCTGCTCAGTGGGGAGCCTGCTTTCCCCTCTCTCTCTGCCTACTGCTCTGCCCACTTGTGACTTCTCTCTCTGTCAAATAAATAAATAAAATCTTTAAAAAATATATTTTCTAGTGTTCTAGTCTCAGTGCTCTGTCCTCTTTCCCTTTCAACTTCCTGTTCCTTAATGCACTTGTTTAATTAGCTAGGAGACACTGCAAAGTGTGTGGTATTCAGTTTATATTTGAGAGAAATGATTAAGTAATTATAATAGCCAAATACAAACGAACAAGAAAAGCCTATCTAGTTTTGACCTCATGTAGTGAAATGGATTTAATCTGGTTCAGATAGAAAAGTAGGGTTAATGCTACATTCTTTTAATTTTCTTTGCTTGTTTCATTGGTTTCCAAGGCCTGTTTATACATTTGGTTACTGCAGTTGTGTTTATTATCTCTGTGATTTACAACAACCATTAGTAAATGTTTTACGAAAAAAAAGTATGCTTTCACATTGAGTTGTGGATTTGACAATAAACTGTATCATGTGTTACTGAGATTGTATGACTTGCATAGTTAGGACTGAACATCCCTAAATCCATACAGACTGCTCATAATCACTGACAATTCCCAGTGGTAGGGCCATGCCAAGAAATTAATGTGCTGCATTTTGACCAGGGGCCTTTGAACTCTGTCTGGTCTTCTTTCTGGTCCTCTTCCATGGTGGGCAAGTTTGATTCACAAGTAAGCAAAATGTTCCTTTTGCTTAAACTAGGAACAGGCCTTAAAATAATTTTACCAGCTACCTCTCTTTAACTATTTGGGCCTTCCTCATATATAAATGGTCTTCAGAGGCAATGGGAGAGATGCTTTCTCCTGAAAGGAAAGAGTCTGGTGGTCCCCCTCTTATTTCTGGGCTGCATGAGAAATTTGAGGGAAAGAAAGAACCTATATAGAAAAAGGAGCCAAAAATGTTCTCACATCCAAAGACCTACAAAGATCAATTGAGAAAATCCCAGTACAAGAGGAATCACTGGTTTTCTTTCCCCTACCACGACTACCTTCGACTTGATTATTGCTGCCCCTTATCCTGAGAAAGTAGAAGAAGGGACAGACGTGTACATCTGGAGTTCTTTTGATCAGATACAGTGCTGGTATTAATGGTGGAAGTCATGATTGTAGAGGGCGTTTAATAAATACAGAAACGAAAATACTGGCTGATAATATGACAGGTAGAGAAATAAAATACAAATTTAAAAAATGTTTTTCCTTAAAAAAAAATAACTTCCTCCTCTATGCATTTAGAAAATAATCCGATTAATCAAACTACATTGGAAGTCTCAGTACTACTATAAAGTATTATAAAATATTGGGGTCCAAAATCCATCAATAGTACCCCAAAATTGCACCAAAATATGGTATCTGGGGACTTTTATTGAGGTAGAGACCTTCTTTAAGTTCAAACATAACTTATGTGCTTGCTTTTATTATTTCTTTTCATGATCCCATTTGGCAACTCGGCTAGTAGGGAAAGGTGGCTGTATGCTATCTAGGAAACATCATTTTGTTTATTTTTGCCTCTGCAAAAGTGGGGTGAAATTTCTTGTGTTATGCAAATATTTGCTCCTCCTTTCTGGTTACATGTTATACTCTTATCCCATTATATCTTACCAAACTTTCTTGTCAACAGTTTTCCAACTTCTTAAATCTTTTCCAAAGTCTCTGAATATCTAGCCAAATATTGATCCAATGCATATTAATTGGTGATTATTCTTACCTATTCTGTCTTTACTTGTAAAGTGGACAATAATTTATGTTGCTTATATTTTAACCAAGGCCAAGACTTCCTTATTTCTCTTCTGCACAGACCTTCAGAATCACCTTGATCTAATAGTTTGGCCATTACCAGCTGGCTTAACATACCGTAAGTCTGGGTCATTATGAAAAACACATTGCAAGTTATGTTCTGCCTAATTAAAAGAGGTGCCATTTCTTAGAACTAAGATAAGGATAGCACATTTATAGGGGCACTGTGTATTCAAACTTAGCTGGTACACCTATAAATATCTTTAATAAACCAGGTTTATTCCCTCCCCCTTCAGTCAACTCAACATAGGAATCTTACCTTAAGACCACAAATACAGGTTGAGGGAGGAGTGTCAGTAAGATACCAGTAGGTATGTGGAAAATGAGACTCACATGCTTCTGCAACTTGTTCGTGCTTTCAGGACCTCCCCCAGCCAAAAAACTAATGATAACACTCAACCCAATAATAGGTAGTGGCTAGGCATGTTCTATTAATTTGATTAGATAAACCAGATTGTACTAAATTCACAAAGGGAAATTCAGCTTTCCTGGTTTCCTGATATCTCATGCTCAAGTTTATGACTACACGGGGGTCAAAAACTACTTCTCAGAGGAAAGCAATAACTTGCTCCAGAAGATAGAAAAACATACAGTTTTGCTATAAAACTTATTAATTATAGTGGCTATCCATAGAATTTGTGTAGAATTTATAATCACCATGCACTCTTGAAGCCAAATATCAGCAGGGTCATAGGAGTGAAATGGCAGCTTTGTGACTACTTCAGCCTAAACTAACATGTAAGACTTCCCCTCCTATGAGCTCGACTCGAAGAGAACATAGGAGTCCACATGGTCACTGGGTTGAAGCAGAAGCCCAAATATTATATATATATTTTCCAAAGTCTAGAGATCCATCAATTGTAATTTTTTTATAGAGATATAAGAGACAGTTTCTTGCTCTCTTTTTAAATTTTTAAATTTTTTTAATATATTTTTTAAGATTTTATTTATTTATTTGACAGAGAAAAATCACAAGTAGTCAGAGAGGCAGGCAGAGAGAGAGAGAGAGGGAAGCAGGCTCCCTGCTGAGCAGAAAGCCCGATGCGGGACTCGATCCCAGGACCCCGAGATCATGACCTGAGCCGAAGGCAGTGGCTTAACCCACTGAGCCACCCAGGCGCCCTCTTGCTCTTTTTCTTGAAGGAAATATCCTAGCATATTCAGATCACCACAACTGATAAATTAAGTGAAAGACACTTTTATTTTCTGATAATTTATATTCTACATACATATATTAGCAAGCAATTTAGGATATTTGTACTTCCTAAATTTTAGGACATAGCAGCATGAAATCAAATGTAATAGATCAAAAATTGTTTCATAGACACTTCAGTCTGAATACGATCTGCTTCAGAACTGATGTGTTTGAGAGTTATGACCCTGAAGGTACACTGCTCTTCTTGTCAGGTAAAAGCAAACATTTATTTATAAGAATAGGAAAATAATTCTCTAGGTCACTGTGCTGCATAGGAAATTAAAAAAAAAAAAAAATCCCTGTATTAAATTATACCAGTAAGAAGACTGACTATATATGGAAGAACGTATGTAATTAGAGACACTAACTCATTAAACTTAAAATAAATTCATCTCCCTTTCTCCAAGAACTATCTTTTATGAATCCATTCAAGAAAGTTAAATGTAAGTGAGGATGACCACTCCTGCATCTCTAAATTGTTTGATACTGGCTCCAGTCAATGCCATCTTCCAGGAACATGGTAATTTGTTACTTGATTTGCTCTTTAGGTAGGGAGAAGGTCATCAGTGTTAATTGGTTCTCTCTTCAGTTATAACACTGACTTCACAAGATGGGAAACCATTGTGAAGATCACAAAATAAGCTAAACAAATTTTGTTTCTACTACAAAATCAGGAATGCAAGTAACAAGTTGGTAAATTTAGATTCCCCCTGAGCTTAACATGAAGTCGATTTTCATCAAAATGCTTTTATCATGAGACCTTTTTACGTTCAGTGATCAGTAAGCTCAATGATACTGTAGAGATCTAGAAATTTGTTATAGGAACAATGCTCAATAGTCTTCAAATCATTTGGTATTTAATTCTGCAAGTTTAACTTAAGTGAGTTGAGATATCTTTAAAGAAGACTTGGAGAAAGCTTCTCAGGGGCTGCCTGTAAAATATCTGCAAATTTCTTCTTAAAGAGTGTCCAGGCTCAAATTCATTATCAGCCCAGAGGGTGGTATGTGAACTGAGCCGGGGGGAAATTGGATTTGGATGAGGAATTCTCATTGTTATATTTGCTCAAATCATGACCCTGTTCATTATGCCTGGATATCTTCCCTCTTTTACAAATCTAGTGGTTGCTTACTAAGCTTCTCTTGACTTTAGTCTTGGTAATCCTACGGTCAATTATACACAGCCAGGAGAAGCAAAATGGGTGCTTGAGTAAAAACTCAAGTTTCTATCTGTATTTTTACATTCAAATCACTTCTCACTCCTCCGATATGTTATATTCTGCCAGGATCATAGTTCTACTTACTGCCATATCAGTGGCTTTTAACCTTTATCTCGTCTGGGAGAAAGGGTCAATTTCTCATTAAGCTCTGGGTAACAAAGAATTTCATATGGGGTAGAAACAGTGAACATTCTGTTCTGATCATGGGTCTAGAGTGTGTTCCCTTTTAACCATTTCAAGTCTGAAATCAGTAGTTTCACACTGTCTGCGTAAAAGTCTTAAAAATTTCTGTCCTTCATTAAGCTCACAGCTAGTGGAAAGCTATCTTCGAGGGAAGTTGTATACAAATGGAATCACTGTTTTTGTTCTCTGGTGATCTAGCATAGGCTCCCTAGCGGCAGAATTTATAATTAAGCAGGTAGGAGTTATTGGCTTAATTGGTTAATTGCTCTGTACCCCTATCTAGATCTATCTGCAATAATCCTTTTTATTCTCTCATACCTTTGATTTTTATTTTTTTCTCTAGTTTTTCCTTTTATTACCATTAAAGAAGCCCACATCTATCTATACAGGTGTTGCCCAAAGTTTGTCTGGTAATTTTGTATGTGACAGAATAAAAAATCCTCTTCAAACTTATAAATGAGGGCATAAAAGGATATTGTGGTAAAAGCTTTAGATGGAGAATTAATGATCTAAATTCAAGTTTCAACTCTGCTTCCTATTATTGTTATATAATTTAATCCCTCAGATTCTCCATTTTCTCATTTATAAATATGAATAATAAATTGTTTCTACTACAAAACCAGGAACACAGAAACTAACAAGTTGGTAAATTTAGATTCTTCCTGAGCTTAACATGAAGTCGATTTTCATCAAAATGCTATTAGCATGAGACATTTGTAAGTCTTAACTCTGACCCGCAAGCTCCAGGGGTATTGTAGAGATCTAGGAATTTGTTAGAAGCAGTGCTCAGTAGTCTGCAAATCATTTGATATTTCATTCTGCCAGCTTATCTTAAATGGGCTTTTATAGGAAGCAAATGAGACACTGTTTGTGAATGTGCTTTGTAAATTAGAAATCACTAAAAAAGATACTATTTTATATAGCACAAATTGATTTCTTTTGTGCTTGTGAATTTTTTGGAAAAGTTTATTTCTGTGAAGTAACTATTTTATAATAACTTACCTTTGCTACTAACATAGCAAACAAGTTTACCTGGAAGGAACAAATTACCAAAATATCTTGAATGAAAACACTTCCAATTTAACGTGTTCTATTGAACTCATCCTTACCTTATAATGCTTGACTTTTGAATCCTTAATCTTTCATCTTTGGATTAAATCTGAAAAGAAATATTATTAAGAGAGAAAAATCAGAAATAAAAAATATTAAACCTGTTTCACTTGTATTTTTTTTACATTAAATAATAAACATTTTGCAAGAATCAGTCATTCCAAAACAAGTACCTGTCTTTACTTTGTAGCAACTTTCTTAAAGTTGGTTCATTACTGTTAACCATTTATACCAAATTGGAGAGTATATTTGTTCAAATTAGATGTTTTATATTCTATTTTTAGATGTTTTGTATTTTTAAAAGTATGCTTTTTATGATACTAAAATAAATTAAAAATAATCATCTATGTGGGGGTGCCTGCATGGCTCAGTCAGTTAAGCACCTGCCTTTGGCTCAGGCCCTGAACCCAAAATCCTGGGATCAAGCCCCATGTCAGGCTCCCTGCTCAGTAAGGGAGTCTGCTTCTCTCTCTTTCTCTGGCCCTCTCCCCTTTTCTGCTCTCTGGCTCACTCTCTTACTCAAATAATAAAAAGAAAAATCTTTTAAATAATCGTCTATGTTATAAAATGTACAGTTTAATTCTGTTTCCCTGTTAAATAGAATTTTTGAAAATAACTACAAAAAAAAGACAAGCATCAATTATGTTTAAAAGCAGCATTTCAAAGAAATTTATTTTTCATTATTGAAGTGAAATTGGTATAAATATGTTTAAGATGTACATTATAATTTGATATTTGTATAACTAAAAAATGATCAACGTAAGTCTAGTTATCATCCATCCCATATTTTTTTTAACAAACCAGACATATATATTTAAATATCCAGATATAAGTGAAGAGCCATTTATAGTGAACATTGTGTTATGTCTCCAGTAATACCACCCAGCTCTCTTAGCTGGCTTAGAATAAGGGCATTGACTGAGAACTGCTAGTGATCTGGGCCCAGGTCAAAAGTTGGCTTCTCATTATTCTAAGCCAATCTTCCTCCTAAACATTCAGTTCAGAAACCATGCCTAAGGCAATCGTTGTGTTTTAGGCCCCCAAAAGAAGTTGGCATGTGACCCAATTTATATCAATAAGCTTCCTCAAACAGGGTAATTTGTGCCATTTTGAATAACGAGATACAATAACATTAGTGCATGTCCCTTTTCAGAATTGCAATTTTTGTTATCAGTGATTTTTCTTATTGTTTAAAGCTGTTTAATGTGGATTTTTTTCTAAATTCAACCAAGGATTTTAAAAATAATACACTATATAAGAAATGAATTAAAATGATATGAGAAATAAGAAATAATTTTAAGAATGGAAATAAAGATAGACTCAAGAATAAATGAACACAGAAAAATGATTTCAACTAAGACCAACTTAACATGTGAATTTTATATACAAATGAATGCTGAATATTTTTAGTTATTAATTTAAAATTTATTATTTAAGCTCCACTCAAAAGAGCATGGCCCTCCTCAAAAGAGGTAATAGTCTACTTGGGTAATTGTGTATGACAAAGTGCGTTAGGTGAAAGGGGATTCAGGCATTTTGGAACAACAGAGAGGATTTTCTGCCTGCAAGAGGGGAAAACAGAAAATATTTTAAAAGGTAATTGGAGTTTAATCAAGAATTATGAAAAAGTGAGGTTGGTTATCATATGGACTGGTAAGAAAAACTTAAGATGACCTTATATCATATGTAGCAACCAGAACCTTGATACATAGTGACTCCTGATGTTGGCAGTTTGTTTTGACTGAATAGGATGCTGTAGGGAAATTAATTGAACTTGGCAGGGTAGTTGGGAGAACCACATCATGAACAAGTTATTATTTTAACCTGAATGTGATAGTATTCTATTAGATTTTTAAAGAAGGGGAAACCTTGCCAGGTTTTGTTTTAGAAATTCAAGAAGCATAAATATGAGGATTTGGTAGTAGGGGGAAGATATAAGTGGTTAATTAAGAAGTTATCACCATCTTCCATTTTCCATTATTTCCATAAATAATAAATATGTGAATAAGGGTAATAAGTCAGAGCTCTGGAAAAATATTCAGAATTTACCCACTTTTTTTTTGTGAATGAAAACATTAAAAAGAAAAACAACAGCAACAACAAAAGGAGTTTGGGAACAAGGAGTTCTTCTGAAAGCAGACAGAAGAGTGGTGGGCTTGTTTCAATATAATATTTAGTAACTCTTTGGTTACTAAAATGTAATTTTTATCTCTTCACTTAATGCCTGATAATACCATTAGCTTATGAACTAATCTTAAATATTCAACTTCATTTTCTTTTCTTTGATTTTTTTTTTCTTTGCTGCAATCATGATTTGTGTATGACTTTTAAAAGCATCAATTAGGGGGCGCCTGGGTGGCTCAGTGGGTTAAGCCGCTGCCTTCGGCTCAGGTCATGATCTCAGGGTCCTGGGATCGAGTCCCGCATCGGGCTCTCTGCTCAGCGGGGAGCCTGCTTCCTTCTCTCTCTCTCTCTCTCTCTCTCTCTCTGCCAGCCTCTCTACCTACCTGTGATCTCTCTCTGTCAAATGAATAAATAAAATCTTTAAAAAAAAAAAAAAGCATCAATTAGCTAGTATTCCTAGATATTTTAGTGCAAAGTTTTCAGGGTATAATAGTCTGAACTGACATATTGCTACAACTCACTCCCAATTCTCCAAATCATTGGAGTCTATGGAGATTCTACAATACCAGTGAAACTACTTTTGTCAAAGTTATTGAGTATTTCTACTTTAATTAAATTCATATTTGACTAGTTAGTAGCATTTGGCAGAATTAACTATTTCCTCACTTTTAGAAATCTCCTGGCCTTTGTGGTAGTTTCCTCTTCAGCCATACTTCATGCCTCACAGACCACCATTCTTAGACTTTCTCAGCATCTCTTTTTTTCCAAATGATGCAGATTCTCAGATCATAGGTATGCTCTTCTCTATTTTTTCCCCCTCTGTTATCACTTGAGAGTTATCCCATTCACTTAAATACCAACCACTTTCACATGTGTAGCTACAGCCAAGATATTTTCACTGAGGTTTTGATATTTCCACTTGGATAGCTCATAGACTTCTAAACATAGCTATGCCAAAATTGAAATCTTTAATTTTTTGTCCTTTAAAGTCTAATTTTTTTGCCAAGTCTTGAGAATTGGAACAACAATTTCCTCAGTTATTGAACTCAGAAACTTTAGAGATATTTTGCATATTGTCTCTTTTCTGATTCTCAATAATGAAGCAATGTTTCTTGGCCAAAAGACATATTTCAAAGCTAGCTATTCTTACCTGTCACCTTTCTTCTTAACCTAGATAGCCCCACTAACCTAACAGCTCTTGTTACTCATGTATTATCTTTCTTCTCCACTATTTTTCACAGAGAGTCTACAGTGAAATTTTGAAAATAAAATTATTCTCTGGTCATTTCTTTCTTTTGGTGGTTTCTCAAACATTTGCAATAAAATACAAATTCTTTCAGTGACTAAGAAGAGTGTGCATAAGGTGTTTTTCACCTACCATGTTCAGCTTCACTATTCCTTTTTTCTGTTTATATTCAAGGCACACAGTCACCTGTAATTTCTATTATACCCAGTCCTATTCACTACAGCTTGTATTTTTCAGGTTCTCTCTGTGCCCCCAAATATTCTTTTTCTCTATATTCTTTTTCTCATTCTTGGTGCTTCAAATCGTGCATCACCTCTTTAGTCAAACCAACACAGCAAAAGTACTTCTCTTACTCTCTCTTAAAGCACTTTGTTTTTTTCATAATTAACACTACATACTACTTGTATTCATTATATTAAGTGTCTGTTTATTTGGTTAATGTCTGTTTACCACACTGAAAAATGTCAAAGAGGAACAGACAGACATTTATTTCAGATGACAAGACATTTTGTTCTGACTGCTGCAGTAAAAGGAGGCATCAGTATAAAACTAAGACTAAGCTCATTTCCACTGAAACAAAAGGCAGGAGGCCTTTTAAATGCTGTATGTGCTAATTGAAAAGTACTAAAGGGTTTAGGAGGGGAGAGTGGAAGAGATAAGGGAGAGATTGGTCAATGTGATTAGGCTGTATGTATTTACTGATCATAGCTTATTGAAGTTAGGCTTCTACTCTCCCACAGAGACCAGGACAGAGGAGTTCTGTTCTTCTTGATGATTTCATTTCAAAGGAATGACTCCCAGGTCCTTCAAAAAGGCATTTTTGGGTTGCAAAAAAATTTACATCTTGTTGGGGCAGAAAATGAATTTATAACTGCAAATTTTCTACAGTAAATATTCTAAGGAAAGGGAAGTCAGAGGTCTATCATCAGATTTTGGGTGGAACAAACACTAAATTCTTTTAGATATGTTCTGCTTTCTCAGGTATTTTAAGGGAGCTGGGGTCATCCTCGGGATAAGACTTTATGCTGATAGTACTCATGCTAAAGTTTGGCCAAGTGTGTGTACGTGTGTGTCTGTGTGCGCACGCACGCGCATGCGCACACATGTGTTCATGTGTGCAAGCACATGTTTGAGAGTATGAGTGGGGTGTTGGGTGGAATCTTTGGGGCCAAGAGTTTGCAGTTCTCAATTCCTTTTTGTTCAGGGGAGATGGTGGATCTCTTATTTGCAGAATAATTATTAATCATCATGTCCAGGCTTTTGAGAATCACCGAGCATTTGGTTCTAACAACTGTGCCATTCAGGAGGATTCAGATTGCCAGGTGACGCAACCAGTGACACAACTGTTCCATAGAGATAATGATATATTCAAGAGACAAAAGCATGACCATTGGGAATAATGTGAAGAATCCATGTCCCTTAAGGAATCTCCTGGGACATTCAATAAGTGGAGGAAACCATTTAAAAAGGCAGTCAAACTGGTCACATTCTGGAGAGGTGTAAGTTATGTTGGCTGCTTCTCAGACAAGCACCTCTGCTGTGACTATTTCTTGACAAACATTTTTGTTACTGTTTACAAATTTGCAGCCTTGGGAACCCACCAGTGCATAAATATCTTCAGATGCCAGTACATAGACTAAGGCAAGCTTGTTTTATAAAGTCATTTTGTGAAGCTCAAATATTTTATTGTTTAATGAAAATAGTTTGTCCTAAGTTAGACAAAGATTGTTCCAGTTCTAGGCTAACTTTTCTAACACAATTTATAATCTTATAGTGTATCTCCCAAAATAGCAGAAGGCTGAAATGTTGACAGATAAGATACTGAAAATAGAGTGCCTTGTAAGTTTAGCCTGAGTCAGTGACTTTCTCAAAGACCTGTTTAAGACTACTCTAACAATGCTTTGTTCAGGAGTTTAAGGACCAGAGTTTCCAAGACATTTCATGTTTCTAATTTTCACTGTGAGAAGTTTGTTTTAGATAGCCACTTGAGAGACAATGAAAGCCATGAAACAGGTCAATCAGGTGGGCTGAACGTACTTCATATGGTTCATGACTACATGTAAAATAGTATCCCTTAAGAGCATAATAGCCTTAGTTGCTACCTCTAGTGGCTGTACAGCATCTTGTAGGGCTAATTGGTAGTAAGATCCAAAGAGAAGGTCATACCATTATCTCCTGATTGGGTATCTTGGTTCCATTTAACCAATTTATTTTGCTTGTATCAAATATCAAATAAATTATATGGATATCACAGGGGCATTAAAGGAAAATGGTGTCCATAAAGGGAGTTTGGCCCCTACAACATTTCCAGTTTCATCAAAATAGATTTCACCTTGCTGTAGAGACATGGAGAATTTATTGTGTCCCACAGGGCAACTATATTCACTACACTGATTGCTAATAAAACACCACTTTCTTTGATTTAAACAGGCCATGTTTTTTCCCAGTCTTGAGGACCATTAAGTTTACTATATTTGAAAGGGAAGACCTATCTTGTTGATGTATTTGTTTCCTACCAAGGCCACATCTAAAAGCATAAGTGGGGCAATTATAAAGGGGATACCAATTTTAGAGCTGGGTTAGGGATTGTGAAAGCAATGAGTAATACAGTGTGAGGACGTTTTCATCTGGTTTCAAGGTCAGATTTCCAACAGTGATATTTCCAGAATACCAGATCTCCTATTTGTAAGTCTAGTGCCTGAGGAGAAAAGTGGCTTGACTTCTTGTTGATTATAGAACTGTGTGCATCAAATAAATCCCTGACTGTATCTCTCAGTGTTAGTTAGATTGGAATCCTCTGTTAGGATGAGTAAAGCGTTCACAGGGATCTTCCTGCAATGATTTCCAAAGGGGATGATCTTTGAGGAGGTAGGAGTGAGGATGTTAGTGTCATAATCTTTTTTTTTTTTCTTTAAAGATTGTATTTGAGAGTGAACAGAGCAAGAGAGAGAGCATGAACAGGAGGGAAGGAGAGAGTGTGAGGGAGAAGCAGGCTCCCCACTGAGCAGGGAGCCTGTCTAATAATTGACTTAGGTCCTTAGTTGAATGAGTGTTAGGGTGAATGGTCAGAGGAACTTGGAGAGGTGAGATAAAGGGACATAAATGTAAATGAGAGAAGTTGGGGAAATGTAGAAGGAGTCCTTCATGGAGTGTAATGAATTTCAATATCCCATTTCATGAGGGGATCCCTTCTTAATAGATTTATTGCCATAGTATAATTGAACAGGAAGTTGTACTGATCTTTAACAGATCCTGTAGAAATGGTAAAAGGCTGAGGAGGAGACAAATCATGGGAGAAATTATCAGAATCCCTCACCAGTTAAGTTTTGTGACTCCAAGGAAGGGAGTCAGAAAATATGGTGGTGGTGTTAAAGGAAGAATGTAATGCTCCAGTGTTGATGAGAAATGTGGTGATGTGCCCTTCAACCTCTAGAGCCATTTCCCTCTGTGAGTTTAGGGGCAGTTGAAAGCATTGGACTTTTCTATCCTTGGAGGGGAACCAATACTTTTCTTGTAAGGTGGTGGGGACTTCAAATTTTCCCTCTCCTCTTGAGGTGTAGGCAATCCTCTGTTTAGTGTCCCCTTTCCTTAGAGTTTTAGCAAGTGTTGCAGTCAGTGAGAGCTCACAATTCTGGGGCTTGCTGTGAAATACATTTTTCAGGTGCTCTAAACGTTGATCTTACATGAGAGCAGGTAAGGGCTGCATCCTGGGTTTCATCTGTGGGAGGTGGGGGCCCTGGTGAACTTTATGCTTACAGAGGGTTGAAGAACTTCATGCTTTCAGAGGGTTGAATGTATTCCTCATGGAGAACATTCTGGGAGAAAGGGTGCAAGGAAAGACTAGAAGAAGAATATGAAGGTACTTCAGAGGTTTTAGGGCACTTACTGAGTCAGACATTTTTTTTTTTTTTTCCTGAAGACATTGTTTAAAGAGACTTAACAATTTGAAGGAGGATTTGAGTTATTTAGTTTTGCACACACTCTCTCTCTCTCTCTTTCTCTCTCTCTTTTTTTTTCTTCTTCATTCCAGGCAAAGTAAGAAGACCACTGTCTATCTAAGAGTTTCATTCCCTTTTGCTCTAGAGGTACCCTCCTCCTAAGCAGCTAATTTGGAGATATCCCAGGCTATTATAGCAAAAGGGTTTTGCTAGCAAAAAAGAAAGTAGATAGAAATAGGGTAGTGGTGAAACACATAATATGAAAAATTTAAGAAGGGAAGGTTCTAGTAGACTAAGAAGCTTCCATGTTCTTATCTAATGATATTTTGCAAACAGAGAAGCTTGGGGCTCTAACCCAGTCTCTGTGCCTTATGAACAGGGAAGCGTGGGCCTTTCAAACAGATTCTAGAGTGTATTCAGCAACTTAAGAATCAAAATATGTCCTCATGTTGCTTCACCAGGCATGTGTCTGGGACCCTAGATCAGGGGTCAAACTCCTCACTGGACACACAAATAAGCAAACAGACAAAGGACTTGGAGAGTGCTGAGAGGTTCAGTTGTGTCCCATAGTTTGACGGTAGTTGCTACCCAGATCGGAGTGACAGCTCCAGGAAACTGTCCAAGAGAAAGAGTTCTGGGCATTTGTCAAAGCCAGCTAGAAAATTTTTATTTGGACTACTGCAATAGGGAGAGAGACTCTAATATAAAGTGAGCTCAGCTCCACTAAAATGAAAGGTGGAAGGCTTTTAAACTGCAACTAATCAATCATTGAACATTATGTCAGAAGCTAATGATGTACTATACAGTGGCTAACTGAACATAATAAACTATAAAAAGAAAAAAATAAAAATAAAAATAGCCTGAATATCTTGAAAAAAAAAATGCTGGTGTGTTAAAGGAAAAGTATGGAAGGACATTTTTGATAATAATGTTTCAAAGGGATAGCTCACAGGTACTTGAGAAAGACATTTCTGGGCTGTAAAACATTTACATCTCAAAGAGGTTAGAAAAGGATTTGCTACTGCAAGTTTCTAAAGTAAATGCTCTAAGAAAAGGGAGTTCAGGGGCTTACAGGTTTCAGCAGAACAAATAGTAAATACTTTGGCAACGTTGAACTTTATCAGTAAGGAAGGATACTGTTGATCAAGTGATACACCTTTCAATAGAAAAAGCTATGCTAGATTTTGGGCTCTTAGACAATGTGTGTGTGGAGGTGGGGTTGGTGGTATTGGATACAGTCATATGTGCCAGGAGTTTGCAGTTCTCAGATACAAGCTTTGTAATAAAGTATTCATTGTCTCTTTTTTCCTTTATAGTTATTAGGACCAATTCTCTCTCCCTCCCCTCATTATTTATTTATTTATGAGTGAGTGACTGAGTGACTGAATGAAGGATTAAACACATTAAATGGGAAGGCCCCAAATGCTTAAAATGTACTGGAGTAAAGAACAAGAGTAGATGCATTATAACTGTTTTTTTTTTGAAATACATCTACTTTTATTATAGAATAAAAGTACTGACATATTCAACAAAATATATAATAATCATTATCTTAAGTAGTCTTTAAAATTATATCAATCTGAACTATTTTATTCTTATTTTTAAAATATATCATTCTTTTACTGTGCTTGCTCTCTTCCTGATATAAGATGAACTTTAACAAATAGAGTACCTGAATTCAAGAATAAAGTAATAGCTATCTGTAATCAATTGAAACTATGATAATCATCTGAGGAGAATATTTATAGCCTTGTAGTTTAACTTTTTTGAACTATGATAATCATCTGAGGAGAATATTTATAGCCTTGTAGTTTAACTTTTTTGAAATTATTTTCAGATTTTATTTTATTATTTTTTTTAAGGATTTTATTTATTTATTTGACAGAGAGATCACAAGTAGGCAGAGAGGCCCGCAGAGAGAGAGGAAGGGAAGCAGGCTCCCTGCTGAGCAGAGAGCCCGATGCGGGACTCGATCCCAGGACTCTGAGATCATGACCTGAGCCGAAGGCAGCGGCTTAACCCACTGAGCCACCCAGGCGCCCCTTATTTTCAGATTTTAATAAAATATCTGAAAGTACAAGGACTGGATTTACATTGTTATGTTTTTCTCTGTATAATTTAATTTAATGGTGGTTATTTAAAAACTTATCAGGATAGCATAATATTATATAGCTTATATGTATAGGATAATATTCTATACTTTGTAGGAATTGCAAGAAATATTTAAAAGCCAACAAGGGAAAATTTTACTCTTTCCAAAATATACTGGTATTTAAATAACTTGATAAGTAACAGTTCTGTTCTAGTCTTTTATTCTATTTTACAGATATTTACTGAAGAGCTCTTAGGAAATAATAGATTCTGCACAAGTATTTTTCTTTGGGAAGAAGGTCTGGGTTCAAACTCAGTGTATTTAGTATCCTTTTACCTTGGACCCCAGAATCCTTCAGATTTATTTATACTGTACCAGGAGCCCTCAAAGAACATTCAAGGGCTCTTTTATTGTAAAATTCCTTAGGAATTACAAACACTGACAATTCATCAGCACAGTGTTAAACTGGCTGTTGAAATTTACTAGCTTAATATCAGCATTCTTTGCTCTACCAATCTTCATCTCTACTTCAGTTTTCCTAATACATCTTAGATTCTTCAAAGGTAGGTGATTTTAGAAGATACTTTGGGAGGTCTTTGGTCCTTTCATCCACAGAGACTTACAAATCTGTCAAACCATTTAAATTTATCAGGTGTTTCTAAGGATTCAAGAAAAAGAAATTTTAACAACTCAGTTCAATATTTAAATACCTTTTTTTAAAGATTTTATTTATTTATTTGACAGACAGAGATCACAAGTAGGCAGAGAGGCAGGCAGAGAGAGAGGAAGAAGCAGACTCCCCGCTGAGCAGCGACCCCAATGCGGGTCTTGATCCCAGGACCCTGGGATGATGACCTGAGCTGAAGGCAGAGGCTTTAACCCACTGAGCCACCCAGGCGCCCCTCTTTTTTTTTTTTAAGTTTTTATTTATCTATTTGACAGAGAGAAACACAGCAAGAGAGGGAACACAAGCAGGAGGAGTGGGAGACAGCGAAGCAGGCTTTCTGCCAAGCACACAGCCTGTTGCGGGACTCGATCTCAGTACCTTGAGATCATGACCTGAACCAAAGGCAGACGATTAACTACTGAGCCACCTAGGGACCCCTCAATATTTAAATACTTATTGAGAGTTAAAATTTTCATATTGAAACTAAAACTGTTTTGAAATTATTCTAGCATTTAGGAAAAGGAAGACATTATTATTCATTTTATTCATGTACATAGATATTTGATAAACATTAATTGATAATGTCAACTTGATGACAATAGCATTTTTCTCATTATGTTAATATACTTGACTTGATTCACTTAAACAAGAAAAAATAAGCATTATTTTTAATTATTTTTAATTTTTCTGTGGGCCCCAGATACTTAGCTTTAATTTATTTTTTAATTTTTAAGATTTTATTTATTTATTTGAGAGAGCACAACCGCGAGGGGAGAGGGAGGAGGACAAGTGGACTCCCCGCTGAACAGGGAGCCCAGTGTGGGGCTCCATCTCCAGACCCTGGGATCATGACATGAGCCAAAGGCAGTCAGTTGACTGAGGCACCCAAGTGTCCTGATATTTAGATTTTACAAACTTATTTGATTCCAAGAAAATATCAGTTTCTGTAATCTCTCAAATTCTAGGCTAAATATTTTAAGCCTATTTTTCCAACTCTTTTCCCCATTTCCTTCTTTGATGCAGAAGACTGTCGAAAGTATTTTCTAATTAAGAAGTGAATCTACTTAGGATAGAATAACAGCGCAACCCTTGAAATGTGATTTTTCATTCTGTAGAGACTAATGTATGTGAATTAGAGACAGAGGGAAAGAAAGAGAGATGTTGGAACAAGGAGAAAAATATCGGGTGATGAAACTGCTCCTATCCTTTAGAACTAGATAATTAAAAAGAATGGAGTAATAATGTGATTAAAAACAAAGGAGCATTGTGTATATATACCACATCTTGTACCCTTGGGGATAAAAATATATGTTTATAAAAAATAAAAAATTAAAAAAAAACAAAGGAACAAAAAACAAAAATGACTGAAAAGTGATATTTACACAACTTCTCAAATCCAAATTTTACTTTTTTCCTAATTCTGAAGCTGTTTCATATAAATATTATAAATCTTATAAAGATATTATAATATCTTATAAAGATATTATACTTATAAAGATATTCTACTTAAAAAGTGGAATAGTTGATTATTTATGACTGGAGCAGGAACCTTAGGCCAAAAACCCATAGACCAGTGTTTTTCCATGAATGCTTAGCTGATGTCAAATGGCAAAATTATGTCAAGTTCTTTTTTTTATGATGTTGTGTAGCAAATAATTTAACTTTGACCAAAAAGAGGTCTAGTCTTTGCCCTAGAATTCTGGGAGCTAATCTCTAAAGCTTTGCAATGTCATGCTTAATGGGAATATTTTTGTTTGCAGGGGCCCTTGGGCTGCCCAGATAGTAACAATGTAATTTGATGTGTGTGGAGGGGGTCATTTGTATATGTGATATCACATCTCCTGAGAGTCTGTGAACAGATATCTGCCAGTTGAAAGGTCAGTCAGTTATGCTTATGCGATGGAGTCTTGGTAAAGATTTTGGATACTAAGATCAGGAGAGCTTTATTGTTTGGCAGTACTCCGGCGTATTGTTACACACTGATATCTTGAAAGTAATACTGCACATTACTTCATGGGGGAGGACAACAGAAGCTCTAAATTTAGTATGTTTCCTAGGCTCTGCATTATGTACTTCTTCCCTTGGCTAATCTAAATATAACAGCTCTCTGTGAATTCTGTGTGTTCTCTCTAATGAAATATTGAAACTAAGGGTAGTTTTAGGAATCCCTGAACTTGAACTTAATGTCAGAAGTGAGAATGGTATTGTGCGTTCCTAACTGTATAGTTAGCAAATTCTTAGATGGCTGTACGTAAGAAAGGAAACAACAAAGACTTACTATAAAATTTTTCTAAATATGCGGCCACCTGGGTGGCTCAGTGGGTTAAAGCCTCTGCCTTTGGCTCAGGTCATGATCCAGGGTCCTGGGATGGAGTCCCACAACAGGCTCTCTGCTCAGTGGGGAGCCTGCTTCTCCCTCTCCCTCTGTCTACCTCACTGCCTACTTGTGATTTCTGTCAAATAAATAAAAAAAAGATTAAAAAAATTTCTAAATATGAAAAATATATGGAATATTAAAAAAAAAAACCTGGTATGTCGTCAAAGAATGTTGAAACCTCTACTTTTCTCCAATCTCATATTTCATTTCTTCTATCTTGATTTTAGTGTTTATAATTCTAGTTCATTAGAATTGTGTGTACAATTAGATAATATTTGATCTCTTTCATGAGCTTAAGCTTTATATAAAAGATATCCTATATTATTTTGAAACCTGTTTTTTTGTCCTCAGAATTCTGCTTTTGAGAATTCTGTAGTTTAAGCAGTTTCCCCCCCCAAAACCAAGTTGACATCTTCCTCTTCATTTGTTCTTAAGCAGGTCATAGCCAAAAAATAAATACCAAATGTTTCATATTATTTGAATTTAACAATATAAAGAACATTCCAAATTCTTGAAAAGTTGCTGCTTTTTCTCATAAGTACAATCCTATTCTTCCTCTGCCACACCCCCAGCTTGTGCTCTCTGGCTATCTCAATTTCTCTCTCAAATAAATAAATAAAAATCTTAAATTGAAAAATTAAAAAAATTAAGATACAAAAAGTATCTTAATGGTAAAAACATAAAAATCATCCCTATTCTTTCTAAAGAAAACTCAGTGGTAATCCTTGTTTCCTCAAAATACATCTTTGCATCAGATATGATGAAATTCAGTAGATTTGGTTTCCAGTGTAAGAAACTGGTTTTATTGTAGAATATTAATTTGTACTGGATGAAATCCTACATTTAAAGCAGTATCCTCATGGACTAAAATTATGTAATAAAGGAAACTTCTTGGGTTCTAAATTATACCAATAAATTCTGTTAAGTCACAGAAGTAAAATCCAGTGGTACTAAGAAACACTGGACCATATCATAAAATTCAACAACATTGGTTGTTGTGATTATTTCTTTTGTTCTAGTTAGCTTTAATTAGGATGGAAGCTTGAAGTAAAGAAAAAAGAAGAAGAAATAAAGTTTGACTATTTTGTCATTTTATAAAGGAATGGAATAATTCATTCTAATGGTTTGATTTTCTTCTCTGACATCTAACCATTGTACCACAGGGCATTCTGAAGCAACTAAGCCTCATGTTTTCTGGTAGCAAATCAATGATTTGATCTCCATTTTTAAGACTATTGCTTCATCATTTTGCCCTATCCCATCCCCTATATTAAATCCCATAGTGAGGTGAATCTAAAGCTTCCATTCATTCTACCAATGTCCAATTTCAGCATGGTTTTTAAATGCAGGGTGATTTCATGTTCAATATAAGTAGGTTTTAATCCCTTTGGGGGAAAAATGGACAAACTCTGCTTGTCCTTTCTACTTTAAGATTTGACTACTTCCTGTGATTATATGTATTTTTAAATTAGGGTATGTTTTCAAATGGCGAGTTTAGTCTTAAAGATAAAACACACTGAGATAAATAATATTGCTTGTTATTATTGAAGCTACTGCAAGAACAGAAATCAAATAACAATGTTATTTAGTAAGAGAACAGAATATGAGTTGGTTTTATTTGCTAAAGCCTCAAGCTAACCATTCTACTGATACACCCAGTTGAATTATTGCAGTAAAAAAAACAAAAAACAAAACTAAACTAAACATGATTTGGACTGAGTATTCTTCAGAATGTGTCTGCTTAATGCTTCCTACCAATCTGTTGAATTAGATTAAATTGGATTCTATTAAGAATTAGAAGGAAAGGGAGAAGAGATTCTTTGTTGTTGCTTAGTCTCAAGAATAGTTTATTTCCAATATAAAACACTCATATTGTTCCATATGTAATATATATTTTAGATTTCATGATAACAAAAGAATAATTGGGAATAAGAAATGAATCTGCATTGAAAAATAAGGCATAATTGTTGGCTGAATTTATCTTGTTTAAATAGAATTTTAATACACCCATTATTACATTTATACATATAATAAAATATTGGTATTATTAAAGAACTCTGTTAAACTTCTGCCTCTGCATGAATTTATGGTTATAGATTCATTTTAATGAGTTAAAACTGAAATAGAAATAATTCAAAATCAGAGTATGAAAATAGAAGATATTCCTGTGTTTCATCTTCTGTGGATAAAAATAGGCAAACATGGAATTAATTGATTAATTGCTGTATGTTTCAAATATCACTTTCAACTTTTGGGAAAGGGAAAGGGAAAGGGAAGTTTTTTTCCCCCTAAGACTCTAAGGAGTGTCTTATCACTACTTTATTGTTGTTGTTTGTTTTTTAAGATCTTATTATTTTTTTTTAAGTTTCTCCATCTTTTTTTTTTTTTAAGATTTTATTTATTTATTTGTCAAAGAGAGTGAGCACAGGCATACAGAGAGGCAGGCCCAGGCAGAGGGAGAATCAGGCTCCCTGTTGAGCAAGGAGCCCGACTCGGGACTCGATCCCAGGATGCTAGGATCATGACCTGAGCCAAAAGCAGCCGCCCAACCAACTGAGCCACCCAGGCATCCCTAAGACCTTATTTTTAAGTGCAGTTTTACTATACCAAAATTCAGAGGAAAGTACAGAGATTTGTTTTTTTTTGTTGTTGTTGTTTTGTTTTTTAAGATTTTATTTATTTATTTGACAGACAGAGATCACAAGTAGGCAGAGAATCGGGAAGAGAGAAAGGGGGAAGCAGCCTCCCTGCTGAGCAGAGAGCCCGATGACGGGCTCGATTCTGGGGCTCGATCCCAGGACCCTGAGATCATGACCTGAGCTGAAGGCAGCGGCTTAATCCACTGAGCCACCCAGGTGCCCTCAGCGATTATTTCAGTAGTAAATATTATATATAAAAGTGTTTTGCCAGTTTAATTATATTCCTTCTAATTGCTAAATGGATTTGGGATGAAGCTCTTTAGAACGTGTAAAATGGAATACAAATATAAGTAAATATTTCTGTTTTGTTTTGAGTGCCAGTTTTCTGACATTATTCATCATTTGATTTTAAAAAGTGAGTTATCAGTCAAGTGTCAGATTAGTAGGGATAAAGTAAATTATTCTGTTATGATACTTACTAGATTATATTAATAAAAAACATAAGTTATACTTCTAATTTTTATAGTCTGAAAAGAAATAGCCATAAAAAAGCAGGATAATCTGTTTCAGTCTGGTCCATGTTGATATAAAAGTTGAGTATTCATCCTTTCTGATGGAGGCATAATACACTATTGTATATATGGACCGTATATTCTTTATCCATTTGTCTGTTGAAGGGTATCTTGGTTCTTCCCACAGTTTGGTGATTGTGGCTATTGCTGCTATGAACATTGGGGTACAGATGGCCTTTCTTTTCATTACATCTGTATCTTTGGGGTAAACACCCAGTAGTGCAATTTCAGAGTGATAAGATAGCTCTGTTTTTAATTTCTCCTCTCTAACTCCCCATGTCCTCCATGCTATTTGTTATGCTCCACAAGTAAGTGAAACCATATGATAATTGACTCTCTCTGCTTGACTTATTTTACTCAGCATAATCTCTTCCAGTCCCGTCCATGTTGCTACAAAAGTTGGGTATTCGTCCTTTCTGATGGAGGCATAATACTCCATAGTGTATATGGACCACATCTTCCTTATCCATTTGTCCGTTGAAGGGCATCTGGGGTCTTCCCACAGTTTGGAGACCATGGCCATTGCTGCTATAAACATTGGGGTACAGATGGCCCTTCTTTTCACTACATCTGTATCTTTGGGATAAATACCCAGTAGTGCAATTGCAGGGTCATAGGGAAGTTCTATTTTTATTTTTTATTTATTTATTTATTTTTTAAAGATTTTATTTATTTGACAGACAGAGATCACAAGTAGGCAGAGAGGCAGGCAGAGAGAGAGGAGGAAGCAGGTTCGCTGCTGAGCAGAGAGCCCGATGCGGGGCTCGATCCCAGGACTCTGGGATCATGACCTGAGCTGAAGGCAGAGGCTTTAACCCACTGAGCCACCCAGGTGCCCCGGGAAGTTCTATTTTTAATTTCTTGAGGAATCTTCACACTGTTCTCCAAAAAGGCTGCACCAGCTTGCATTCCCACCAACAGTGGAAGAGGGTTCCCCTTTCTCTACATCCCCTCCAACACATGTCGTTTCCTGTCTTGCTAATTTTGGCCATTATAACTGGTGTAAGGTGATATCTCAATGTGGTTTTAATTTGAATCTCCGTGATGGCTAGTGATGATGAACATTTTTTCATGTGTCTGATAGCCATTTGTATGTCTTGATTAGAGAAGTGTCTGTTCATATCTTCTGCCCATTTTTTGATATGATTATCTGTTTTGTGTGTGTTGAGTTTGAGGAGTTCTTTATAGATCCTGGATATCAACCTTTTGTCTGT
>NC_081566.1:48209275-48234562 GCF_022355385.1 Mustela nigripes
CATTATCTGTTTTGTGTGTGTTGAGTTTGAGGAGTTCTTTATAGATCCTGGATATCAACCTTTTGTCTGTACTGTCATTTGCAAATATCTTCTCCCATTCCGTGGGTTGCCTCTTTGTTTTCTTGACTGTTTCCTTTGCTGTGCAGAAGCTTTTGATTTTGATGAAGTCTTAAAAAGTTTATTTTCGCTTTTGTTTCCTTTGCCTTTGGAGACATATCTTGAAAGAAGTTGCTGTGGCTGATATCGAAGCAATTACTGCCTATGTTCTCCTCTAGCGAATATCTTTTCCCATTCTATGGGTTGCTCTTTGTTTTCTTGACTGTTTCCTTTGCTGTATAGAAGCTTTTGAGCTTGATGAAGTCCTGAAAGTTCATTTTCGCTTTTGTTTCCTTTGTCTTTGGAGACATGTCTTGAAAGAAGTTGCTGTGGCCTATGTCAATGAGATTACTACCTATGTTCTCCTCTAGGACTTTGATAGATTCCTGCCTCACATTGAGGTCTTTTATCCATTTTGAGTTTATCTTTGTGTGTGCTATAAGAGAGTGGTTGAGTTTCATTCATCTGCACAGAACTGTCCAATTTTCCCAGCATCATTTTTTGAAGAGACTGTCTTTTTTCTATTGGATATTTTTTCCTGCTTTGTCCAAGATTAGTTGACCATAGACTTGCAGGTCCATATCTGGGCTGTCCACTCTGTTCCACTGATCTATGTGTCTGTTTTTGTGTCTGTACCATGCTGTGTTGGTGATAACAGCTTTGTAATAAAGCTTGAAATCAGGCAATGTGATGCCCCCAGGTTTGTTTTTCTTTTTCAACATTTCTTTAGCCATTGGGAGTTGGAGAAGAGAAGTGAGTTGGGGGAAATTGAAGGGGGAGACAAACCATGAGACACTGTGGACTCTGAGAAACAAACTGAGGGTTTTGGAGATGGAGGTGGGGTGAGCCTGCTGGTGGGTATTATGGAGGGCATGTATTGCATGGGGCACTGGGTGTGGTGCATAAACAATGAATTTTGGAATCTCAAAAAAAAAATAGAATTCAAAAATAAAAGAGACTAAAGCACATCTACAATAACAATGTTAATTAACATGATAACATTTAATTATCTTGAATATAAAAAAAGAGCAGGAAAGATTAAATTTTTAGTAAGTCATTCCTAGGTCTAGATTATTTTCAAGATATTATAGGTATTTTTGATTATAGCATACTTATGTTTAATATATTTCTAGATATTATAGCATATTCATTTCTTTCATACCAAATAAGATTTCCGAGATCTCTGGAGAAGCCTCTTATTTATGTGATTCAAATTTGGTGCTGACTTCTTTTGGAAAATTTCAAGTTTGCACATGCATGTGTTTACACACCATTTTCTTTCAGTAGCTGTCAAATTGGGAATCACCTCCCAGTGTCTGATCCTTATTTATGGTCCTCTCCAAATTCAGGCCCAAAAGGGCCTGCCAAATCTACCAGTGCTTCAAATTTCTGTAACTTTTCCTTCTGCCACGAACCCAGAGAAGACTTCTGTTTTTTGTGTGTTCATGTGATTACTTTGAACACATCCAAATTATTTTTCTTTTGCTATCTTACATAACATCTTGGATAGTATTTCATCATTCAAAGATTCCACCAATGGTCAAGGGATAGGGTAAGTGTCATTGACAGCCATTTCGAGTTTTGTCTATCACAGAAATAATTTTATTATTACCAGATATTCCCATGAAAAGAAGTTTATGATAACTTCAAGAAGACTTGCCTGAAGGGAAGTGAATAGTTTACTATCCTTAAGATTTATTCTAAGGTTCATCAGTTTAAATTTTATTTGAAACACAGGCTTTTCATTTTTCTTCCAACAATATAGGAACATATTTCCAGAAAATTTCACGATATTTCATTGCTGCAAATCTTATCAATCTACTCTAGGCAAAATACAACCTGCAATTCCCAAATTTTTCAGTATGAAATTCTCTTTGAGCTCTTAAAAATGATTTGTGAGAGCATATAGTTATTATAATAAATAGTGTAACTTAATGGATAATTATAAATCATCTTCATCATCATCATATTGTCATCCTAGCAAAGCATAATTTGAAAGACTCTTCTTCATTACTTAAATATACCAAGTTCTCTGCTTCTTATCTTCATCTCATCCTTCTCCTTTCTTCTTTGATGTAAGTGGAGTAAAAAGCTCCCTGATTATCACAAAACACAGCCTCTCAAGAACTGTTTAAACTTACTGCTAAGCCTTGCTGTTTAGTTGGAACATTTCTACTGCAGGTAGGTTAAACATGAAGTAATTGTAAGAATATATTAGTGATAACAGTTTAGTTTGACATGGAGTGAAAAAAACACCAAAATCCTTCTCATTAACAACATCAGCATACAGAGGCATTCCATTAATGGGTTACCAGGGTCTTGAATAATCATTTTGCTCCAATCTTTTTCTACTTTCCCTCCAGTTGGCATATAATCCTTCATCTTATGTCTTGCTATTTCTTAGACTCTATTTTAGTTTTTTGCTCATTGTAGGACTTGAAATGCCTGCAACTCAAAGTAGTCTTTGAAGCTCTGGAAGTGACTACGGGGACAAGAAATGCATAGCTCTTGTTTTCATGAAATTTAAGCGTCTGTGGCCCAGGAAAGTTGGCTTAATTTTACATGAATTCCTAAATATATCAAAATATGCCAGAAACTAACATTAGTGCTATTTTCCAAGAAGTTCCATAATACATTAGTACTATAAAATTGTTTTAAAAATATGTAATACAATTTTGTGGCAGGATTAGAGAGAGACTGATAGAAGTGGCTGATTTTCCCTTGGTCCTCTCACCAGCTGATGTTCTATACTTGGTATAGAACACAACACAGGGGGATGTGTAGAGATTCTAGGGGTATATGGTAATAAAGTTATACACTTAAATTCGAGCTCTGAATGAACACTTTTTGAATATATATTTCTTGGGAAAATAAGAAAATAAGGTTACACTTTATTTTCTTCATTTACTATGTCCTTTTTTAGCAGCATTTTTCAAACTTGACATTGTTTAATCACCTATAATTATTCTTGTGTTGCACATCTTTCCAACTAGACAACCCAACTAGATCACTAAACTCCATGATGTCAGAAACTGAGTTTATCAACAAATGTTGCAGACTGAGCACATTACTAGGCAAAGAAAAAAAGGTTCAATAAATAATATATTTTCTAACAAACTGATGAAATTGTAAAAATGTGAAATGCGGTAAATGTGGTGTATAAAACAATATAATGCCTATGAAAACTCTTGATAAAACATACCTGATGAATTTTGCATCTCATAGGATAAAACATGGACAGTAATACCTTGTGTAGGGTAGCATTCAATGCCATCAGAAATAGAATGTGTAAAGATACAGACTCAGCAAATTATTATTTTGTTTACTTGTTATTGATGCCGCAGACCATATTTTAATGTAAAATTTGGTTGGTAGTCTATCCATGAAGAACCTATAACTTAAGAAATTGGAGAGGCTTATCCTTGGATAAGGCCTCTCTCATTCTCTCTCTGCACATTCCCTACGTGTTAGTCTGTTCCAAACCTGAAGAGTTTGTCATCCAGGTATTTACTGTGGGATATTGATTTCCCAAGGTCTTTGGTAAAATATGTTTAGAATTAGCTTAAGTTTTAACATCTTGACAATTTTAGTTTGTACCACTTCAAAAATTTTCAGCAAATTTTGATGAGAAGTCAAAGTTGTTAATCTCAACTACTTACTTCAAACAAGGACACCTTATCCTCCTATTTGCTTTTTATAGAGTTTTCTACAAACTTAAATTCAGATTTCTATTGTACCATGTGTAGGACCTCCTGATGATAATTACTGTTCAGCTACAAATT
Organism: Mustela nigripes; assembly: GCF_022355385.1. Taxonomy (NCBI): domain Eukaryota; kingdom Metazoa; phylum Chordata; class Mammalia; order Carnivora; family Mustelidae; genus Mustela; species Mustela nigripes. Next base: position 48,213,154 of record NC_081566.1, read on the forward strand.
AAAGGACAGTGTTGATCAAAGTAATTATATCTTAGAGCACAGCCCCATGATAGAACAGTTCAAAGGATAATTTCTTGCTAAGTGTGTGGCAGAGGTTTACAAAGTTGATTAAGAACTTGTCAGAACCTGTTTTCCAGCCATGAATAAATGATTGCAATTATAATTATTGATATTATGTAGCTTAATAAAAGTAAGTGATATACTTTATAAATTGTATATCAAAACACTGAAATATGTGGTAAATGAAATGGGATTTTTTATTTTAAGAAAATAAAATTTTGAATATCTAGATATTTGCAAAATGCAGTTACATTATATGTGCCATCATATTGTTTATATTAGAAATTACACAACTATAAAAAATCCTTTGTTTTGAAATTCTGTATCAACTCAGTTTTGTGTTCTTAACACCATTATATGACATGTCAGTGCCTCCAAAGTACTTATAAAGTTGAAGTATTAAAAATACTTACACTGAAAATATTTTGAAATTGAAAATAATTTAAAATCTCATTTTCTATGAAAAGAAAGCTGATATCCTATTAGGAGAAATGTATTTAGACCATTGAAGCAACAGGTTGGAGAGAGAATTATTAGGGAAAACAAAAACATAAAACCATACATTTTTGAGTTTGTGAAAATTAAGGCATAGTTAATGACAAACTCTCATGTCCTTCAGATATTAATATATTGAGTATTTTGGAAATTAGTCATCTGTTTCATAAACTGACCTATATTAATAAGTCAGTTTTATTCCTGCTATCTAACATCTTTGTTTCTTAATCCAGTGTTCCACTCTTTCACCAAAATCGTTCTCTGTATCAGCTTTATGTTCTCCTGAGCAGGGAGATGCTTATTTGTGTTTCAGGCAATATTTTATTGGATTTATATTTAAATGAATTCCAACAAATAGAAATGTTATCCTTTTGTTGTCACATCTTTGATTGTGGTTTACTATTGTGTCATAAATCCATAATTCTAATTCTGTTGTATTCAAACGAATCAGTTAACAAATAATTTAAAAAAATACTAGTTAGGAAACATGAAGCATTATATTAATAAAATGAAGTGATGGAGGACCAGGTCTCCCTATCTAATTCAGTAGATAATTCCTTAACAGGTGTTATTTACATATTTGTATTTACTAAAATTACTTTTTAAAGGTATTCAACCTCATTCTCATAACCCTAATAAGAAAATTCAATTTTATTTTGAATCAGAAATGGGATTTTTTTGTCTTAAGAAAATAAAATCCCATGCACAGTGAATTAATTAATATCAAGTCTCATAGCATTCAGAGTATTTCTTAATGATACTACTACTATTACTTTTAGTAATAAATAGTAAGAAATTATTATTTTATCATACACATAACGAGTTAGAACTTTGCACATTTTGCTCCTAGATAACGACCATATGTAATGTAAGGAGATTATATGATGAATATGTACAAAGGCTGAACAGCAGGGAACAGTATCCTCATAAAGAAACCTATTCAGCTGTAAAAAGTTAATCTCTCTAGGGAAGTTGCATCAGCCTCACTGTTTAAATCATGTAAAACTGGACCAGAAACAGAGTGCACTAGAAAACTACAACAGCATAATCCTGCTTTAGCAAGAAAAGTAAGTAGGTGATGTAATGATTGCCCTTCCTCCTTTCTGCTATAAACATTTTTAGCTTACATCTCAGAGCGTTCCTTTCTATATATTGGTGGGTTTGGTAAAACAGGTGCACAGGCCTTTTATCTCTCTTTGGAAATCTTGACAGTGTTTACTTATGAACATTGGGTAGCAATGGTAAATATAAAATATATTAATATACAATTTATTTTTCCTATAGTTTATGAATTTTCAATGAAATACTGAAGAATTTAAGTTTCTTATTAAATATACCACATATAGGACTATAGATGTTACATATTATTTTGTTTATTTAACTTAATATCTCAGTGATAAAAAGGAAAATAATTTAAAATCTCATTTACGATGAAAAAAAGGCTGATATCCTAGTAGGAGAAATGTATTTAGATCATTGAAGCAACAGGTTGGAGAGAGAATTATTAGGGAAAACAAAAACACTGTACATTTTTGAGTGTGTGAAAATTAAGGCGTAGTTAATGACAAACTCTCATGTCTTTCAGATATTAATATATTGAGTATTTTGGAAATTAGTCATCTGTTTCATAAATTGACCCATTTTAGTAAGTCAAAAAACCAGCAATGAGTTGTAGATAGAACTTAAAAATACAGAAAGAACAGCAAGATTTGTTCTTATTTTGTGTACATGGAATATTTTGTTCTACAGTTTTTAATGGTGGATGTCTACAATGTACCAGGCACAAACCTTGTCCTTAATCCCATGGGACACTATGGCAATCCTAAAATTAACACAGTTTTTTTTTTTCATGACATTTGGACTCTAGTGAGAAAGAACATGAACTAAAAAATCACTATTAACTCTGTTAGTATAGCCTCATATACATACTTTGAGGCAGAGTTATGTAATTCCATAATAGCATTAAGCAGAGTTGCCTGAGGTGAATTTGGAGGAAGCAGTTTGGCTAGTCAAAATATGAGCTAACAGATAAACATGTGTTAGCTCAGTGAAAAGCACAGAGGAAACTAGAGCAGATCATATTCTAAACAGAGGTAGTGGCATTTGCAAAGGTGCCGTGGACTGCAAGAGGAAGTATTAATTGAAAGTATTAATAGTATTAATTGAAAGAAGGCTTAGTGGCTCAGGTAGAGAAAGCAAGCATTCAGAGACTAGCAAAGTGGTCAAGGTGATGATGATCCCTGTCTATTGGGATTTATATTTTTAAGCAGCAAGTATATATATAGTGGAATTACTTATTGAGTATTTTTCTCTGTTAGGGTCAAGAAGTTTGAATATGCTTTATTTATTATTTAGTTTAATGTACTCTGATTTTGAGTTTTAAAAATCCAATCTAGGAGGATGTCTGTAGTTGTGTTACAGATTAAGGTAGCATGTTGGTGTCAATAGGAAGGCTTTAAAATCATCTTGAATAGGGTTTTAATTTGTAGGGTCAGGAATGTGAATATTTTAGCTACAATTGAAATCTCATAGATGAAAGATAAGTTTTATATGTTGTATAATTAATCATGTTATTGTGTGTGGCAAGATACAAATAAATATACACAATATAAGGTTTATGCAGGGTAAAGAGTTTGCTAAGATGATTGTTTATTTGATGAGCATGCATGTATGTGTATATGCAGATTCTTCCATGTCCAGTAACCATAGACTGAATTATACCTTATGCTTTGTAATGTGGGTAAATAATACTCAGTTTAAGCTCAGCTGCAGTTTGCTTGGCTGTGTTAAGGCCTTTGACAGCATGAGATACAGTGCATGAGATACAACATTCCCAAAATTTAAAAAAAAAATTACCAAATACAAATGTATGGTAGTTATGAGTGTGCCTGGGCCAATTAGTGATTAGTGACTGAGAAATATTATTTAAGAAAAAGAGTGGGCAGTTTTAGGTGAGATGGTCCTGAAGTGAGAGCAAGATGCTAGATATAATTTCTAGACACTTCCAAATGTTATGGGCCCAGGGAGAGAAGAGGACATATTTGTGGAAGGGTTGCTAGTTCTTAAAGAATCATGATTAGGCATGGTAATAGGTTATGATAAGCATATAGTCTAGTAATGATTTGACTTAATGAGGTATACCTGACCAATAATATTATGTGCTACATAATATTAATCATGTTAATTGTGTTGCAGATATTCATGGGCTTTTATAATTATATGCCTGATATAACATTGTGTGTATTATGCAATATCAGTACTTTAATGTACACACTTATATGTATGGGGTAAATTGTTCATGTGTGATTATACTCAGTGGGTATTATGTATGGTAGAATATACGTATGTACTAACACACATAGAATCACTGAACGCATAAATTACATAGTTATGGAATGATTTATGATTTATTTTTAATACTTATATAGCACATGATAATAATGTTTCACTTCTCATGTACAAGTTTCCAGGGAGTAGTTAAAGTAGAATTATAGCCTTGGCTGCGGATCGTGGAGCTGGAGTTTCTTGAGTCTTAGGGAGAAATATTCTTCTTCTTCTTCTCTCACTTATACTACAAAGACTCTTTATTTTAGAAGATTTTTTCAATAATGCTTATGATTGGTAAAAGTATGAGAATAAAGAGAAAATACAGTATTGATATTAGTTGGCTAATCATGATGAATGGATGCTCTGCTGGTTGTCCTTCAATTCATGTTAGTGTCAATATATCTGCAACATGTAATCAGAATAGGACATTGAGAGGCTGCAATATTACATTTTGTTGTTTTGATATATGAAGTATAGGGATGATTGCTAGGATAACTGTTAAGAAAATTCACTGACATGCTTTTTTATTTATTAGGGACAGATCATAGAATAGAGTATGCAGATAAGAAATATCATCCTAGCTTGATGTGTGGGGGAGTATTTAAGATTGACTGGAGTATAGTTGTTTAGGTCTCCCAGGAGATCAAAGGAAAATAAAACTAAATTGGACAATGCTAAAATTAGGAATAAGAGTCCTGGGATGTCTGTGTAATAATAGTGGAATGGAATTTTGTTTTTGTTGGATGAAATTCCTGATTTTTTTGTTAGATAGTGTTTCTTGGAGAAATAATGAGTGCATGACTGCTTTGGCTGAGATGATTAGTGGAGAATGAAGTTAAAGTGAAGGATCAGTACTAGTTTTGTCGATTGAGAATCCTCCTTGGATTCCTCCAACTAGACTAGTGCCAATGTAAGGATAGCTGAAACTAGGTTTGTGATGACTATTGTTCCTCCAAAGGATATTTGGCCTCATGGTAGGACATAATCTATAACTGCTTTGGCCATTACTGTGAATAGTAGAATAATTACAATTTTCATCTTTCTAAGAAGTATGATATCTACAGCATAGCCTTTATCCTACATGAGTGAAGAGACAGATAGAAAATATGGAGGTTCTATTGTTGTGTATATATTGGATATCATCCATAATTGGCATGTTGGTAGATATAGTTCATTGAAGAAAGGGAAGTTTTTATTATTGATATACACTATATAGCTAGGAATAATCCTGTTAAAATTTATAAGACTAAAAAGATTCCTAAAAGGGATCCAAAGTGGTTTTTTTTTACCATTCTGAGAGATTTTTGATGGAGCTGGTAGGTCAATGAATGAGTTGTTGATCATCTTGATTAGTGAGTGGGATTTTCAGTGGGATGTCATTAAGATTTTTATAGTTGAAATACAATGGTGATTTTTCATGTCTTTTGTCATGGTTAAGTTTCATGTGAGAATAATGATGATATATATTGTATTTGTTTGAAGTACTAGCTTTGTGATTACTTTCCAGGTTTTTCTTGGAAAACATGTATTTATGGTGGACTAGAGTTGATTGTGAGTGGTGGACTTTACTGTGGAATTGTAATACATTTTGGTGGATCTTTTTTACATTTAATGTTTCTAAGGGTTTATTTAGGGGAGGCAGTGGTCATTTTTGGTTATAGAAGGACTGTGGCTTAGTAAGCATTATCGTAAAAAATTGACCCTCCAATATGACCATCTTGGGGATTTTTTTTTTCCAGATTTGTTGACAGAAGTTACAGTGGTTTTGTATACTTGAAAAATGGTGAAGTGGAAATTATGTCTGAATTTAATGGATTGGTGGGCCACCTGGGTAGCTTAGATGGGTAAGCATCCGCCATCAGTTCAGGCGATGTTCACAGGATCCTGGGATTGAGGCTCACATTCGGCTCCCTGCTGCAGGGAGCCTGCCTCTTCCTCTCCCTCTGCTTCTACTCCCTGCTCATGCTCTCTCTCTTTCACTCTCTCAGATAAATAAATAAATAAATAAATAAATAAATAAATGAATAAATAAAATTTCTAAAAATAGTAATGGATTGAGACATAAATAATTTTTGATCCTAGAGATCCTGGACTCTTTAGTGGGTAATCTGTAGGGATTGTTATGTTGCATACTTGTGGGGCTTGACTCAAGGTAGTTCTGACTTGGCTAATCTTTACTCATTAGTTTTCTGGTTGTTATGGAGATTGCTCAGGTAAATTAAATAGGATAAGGTTAAGATTCATGTGATAAAGAAGAAGAAAGTTTAATCAGACATTTTTTATCAGATTAGGATGGAAGGTTTTATCTGAAATTAGGTGAATTTTGTTTCTAATTAGATTAAGTTTGGTAATAGTGGTACTGATTTTGACTTGCTGATAAATTCATGAGTAGTAGAATGTGTATAATGGTTGGAAAATAGGTCTGAAGGGTGAGAATTTGAATAGGTTTGAAGGGTGATCAAATTTAAGTTTGAGTTCAATTGCCAGAATAAAACCTAGAAGAGTCACGGCAAGGACTGTTAATTTCAGATAATAAGGCATGGTTATCAGTGGGATGATCATTGGAGTAATATTTTTGGAAATTAAGAATCCAGTGAAGATACTTTTGATCAAAAGCCATTTAATAGAGTTGATTAAGAGAGGGTTACTTTCACAGGCAAGGCAAGGCCAGCCGGTAGGATAATTAACATAGGAATTAACATAGGAGAAACATTAAAACAGTTCATAACACTTAGAATTACTAAGTGCTAGCTATTATTGTCATATCACCTTTCTGTGTGGGCAGGCATTTTACAAATGAGAGAAAATAAGCATGTCAGATGATAGTGCAATGATGAGATTCTTATATTTTTATAGAATAGTTCTTTCTTTAGTGGCTAGAGGTTATATGCTAGTGCTGGCATTGTATTTGATTTTTAATAAAATTATTATTTGGTCATTGTAACACTGTTCACTAGTCAAAGGACCTAAGATGAGGAAAAAATATTCCTTAACTTATTCTTGAAAGTTGTAAACACTTAATGTTTATTTCAATTTAAATATGTCAGGCAGCTAGAATGAATCTTTAATATAAAAATAACATATACAGTATAAATGAAGCATTTTAAAATTTAGCTTAAGGATTTAATTGTGGGCCTATTATGTATTAATTTTAACTCATGATTTACAGATTCCAAAAAAAAAGTTATCACATATAATACAGTAGGACATTTTAAATTGATAATATGCAGAATGTGATGCTATTTTTATAATCAAAGACTGAAATCATTAACAGTAACCAATTTCTATTCTATTTGTTGCTATAACATCTATCATTATAAGAATACTTAACATGGCATATAACATGTAATATTACTTTGTGACTAACTATAATTTTGAAAAATGTGTTACAAATGGTAATATTCCTATGATAATATACAAATGACAAACAAAAGAATATTCCATTTCACTAGGTAAACTCAGAATGCAGATTAGTTTTGAATTACATTTAGAATCTAAAATGGAGCTCACTGTTTGGATTGACTCAAAGACCAGGCTAGAATATTGGTTTAAAGCGGTACTTACTTTGTTCTGTGTTTTGGGAACATTTTTCAGGGATCGCAATTATTTCAAGATCTGAATATACCAAAACTTTCGAAATACTCACTTGAAGTTTTGTTTTAAGCATAGCAAACTCAAAAATCCACTCTTAGGTAAGAAATTAAGGATAACGAATAGAAATCTTGGGAAAAGTGCATAGCTCCTGAACTAATCAAACATGTTGCTAACTTTCTGAATGTCTAGATGATTTAGAACCCAGAGGCTGAACGATACTATATTCGAAGAGGATTATTACTTCCCATTTCCCATTATATATATATATATACATATATATATATATGTGTGTGTGTGTTGAACTTCATGATTTTAAGCTCAAATGCCAGAAGTCAAGAGAAAAGCCCTACCATAATATACCTTTTGTTAGTCAATGTTAGACAAAGACTATAGGAAGTCACTTCTATTATTACTAATTCATTACCCATTATAATTTTATTTTATTTTTATGGTATTGCTTTCCTCTAACCCAACTAGAGCCTAAGTTCAGTTCTTGAAATTTTCAAAGTCCCCCAGGTTCCCCATAATGTTGGATTATAATCTCAAGGTGATCTCTAAACCACAGTAGTATTAGCTATATTGCATAGGCTTTCTGGTATTGTCCTTCGGGTAGTGTTAAATGAATGGTAATGATAGTAGATAGTAGAATAAACCCTGGAATACTTGTAAAAGACAGGAAATAATGGCTGTTGTTGTATGGAACTATGAATAATGAATGATCTCTTCTACAGTCAAATGATTATAGCACTTGTATATAAGAGCCCATGAAAGATATTGAACACATCTTGAATCTAGGCCAGTAGAAGTTAATACTGTAAGACTTACAGAGTGAAAGAAACATTTGTCTATGCTGCATCCATTCTTTCAACAATATTTATTAAATGTCTGCCAGAGAGAAGATACTATATGCTTTGAGGCACAGAGAGATAAATCAGATGAACAGTCTGTCCTCTAGGAGCTCACATAGGATATAGACAAGCAAAGTGAACATACCATCAAAGACAAAAATAAAGTGCAAGATAAAATACTGATCTACATGGATCATGTACAAAGACTAGATAAAAAGGACAAAGCAGTTCAGTGGAAGGAAGTATTTCAGAAGTGAAATAGGAAATGGCTTCTAGAGCACTTGGAATTTGTGGTGGGTTCTTAAGAGTATGTAGGATTTGAATATGAGGAGAATGACTAATAGGAAGTCCAGGACAATGGTAGACAAACTCCTAAAGATGGAAGAGGGTAAGATAAGGATGGTGAACATGAAATATTTCAGTCTGGCATCCCTGGAAGCACTATAGTTTATACTGTGGGAAATAAGTTTGGCAAAGTAAAATGAGGGCAAATATTCAATAATCAGTTTTCGACCTGTAATAGGTAAGCACACAGTTTTGAAATGAAGACAGACCTTTTTAAATTCCTGACTCTTGTACCTAGTGCTGCCACAGAGATTGTAGTTAGGCTGCTTCTAGGACTCAGTTTCCTCATCTATAAAATAAGGGTAATAAAAATATCTGCTTAATGATTTTGACCTTATGAATAAATGAAAAAGAATATGTGACAAGTGCCAAACTCATAGTAAACATTTAATACATATTATGGTTAAATATTTTAATAATACCATAAGAAGTTGTTAAATAAGTAATGTTAAGATCAAAGCTGTGCCTCTGAATGAATTGAGTAGCTTTTGAATAAATAACTTAGATAAAGAAAAATGGAAACTGGGAGAAGACACTAGAGGTAGATTAGCAATAAGGTTATTGTTTCCAGGCAAACACCTGAGCTAGGACAGTAGTATGAGAAATAAATTGTAAAGGGGTGGGTACAAAATATTTACCTACATTATTAGCTGTATCATGGATAGGATTTAGCAGATGATATTGAACTCTTGATCACTGGGGCCAGGGATGATAGCATTTTCTGTGCAATAATTTCTAAATCATGAAAGAAAAACAATAAAAATTTAAAAGTTTTCTATTTAAGATCATACTTAGTCGTGTTGCTTTCAATACTGTTTGGACTTATCAATTAAATATTTACCTTTCCTTTGAAATACTTAAAAGACAAATTAAAACATCATTAATACATAAAAAAATAGGATATTGAGTCATCAAAGTACAATGAGAATAGGTATTTAGAAATGTTCCCAAGTTTCACTTGCAAGAAACTTCTAAGTGGTTCCTTTAGACTAAATGACTCATATTCATTAATTTATCCAGATCACTGATTGTTAATTTTGTGGTGGGGAGATAGTTTACAAAGTAGTTTCTTTGGAAGGCAACATGGTATAGTCAGAAATGGAATAGCCATGAACCTAATGAAACTTCTGTTTCCTCTCATATTGGACTTTTTCAAGGACTTGTTACTAATTATGTTTATATTTGAATTATTTTTCTTAAGATTAGCTCCTAATGTGTAATATTCAGACACCCACAAGAATTGATTCATCCCTGGAAATAATCTACAAGTTCTTAACTTTTTATTCATTTCACAAGTAAGTGAATTTCAGGAAGAGAAATAAATGGTTCAAGATAGTAATTAGAGAGAAGGATGTCTGAAGCAGAGATTATTGAGGGGTCTAGCCATTGGTTCCATTACAAGATCTAAGATATGATCATGTAAATGGATGACTTGAGTTTACACACAGATTTTTGGAAATGAGGAGGAATGGAACTAATTGATCAAGGAATTGGAAAGATTCTCCAAGTGATTACTGAAATTGCCAAGAACTTGTCAAAGAATTAAGAAGGATGATTCTAGATTCTGTACAAGTAGAGGTAGTCACATTTATTATTTCCATGCCAAGAATATTCTTCCACATTCTCATTTTTAGAACTGTCACAATAATCCATAATGTGTTACTTTAAAGTGCTATAGTAAGAAACAAAATTTTACCTTATGCCATCATCCAAAGAAAAATCTGGATTTTTCTGGACCTGGATTGATTCACTATTTTACTTTGTCCTATTTCCCAAACATGTGGTAAATAATTAAGATGTCGTCATTATCTTATCCTTAATCAATCAGGACGTTTTTAGTAATATTATTGAATAAAAAGGAAATGAATTGGGAATTTCCTGTCACTTGGTACAACTGTCAGACTCTATGTAACACTTTCTCAAACACTGTCAAGACTAAAATTCAACATAATACTGGAACTGCCTCTAACTGCTTAGCTGGCAAAAAAAAAAAAAAAAAAATTCTTGTTCAGTCAAGATTTTGCAGATTATAGGAGGAAGATGCTCATTTATCTTTCCATTAGGTCTCAATGTTTTGCTGCTTGGAATTTTATTTCGAAAAAAAAAAAAAAGAAAAGAAAGTGGAATTCTCCTAGGTTTCCAAAGCTCCTTGATGATACAGCTGGTTCTTTAGGTCTTTCAGATAGCCTATTGCAGAAATGTTTGTGCAGCTACTCACTACTAACACTCTGTCCCTCTTCCAACCAACTTATAACTTAAGCAGCTAGTATAAGGCACACAGACAGCTTCCTCAGCTTCCAATTTCTTAAGTGATCTTTAACTTCAGGGGAGAATTTGCCAATTTTTTGCCAAAAAAATATTGCCCAATTTTTCTCTCCTCCACCAGTACTCTCTATACCACTACTACCACCCCAACTCTGAGCTGAGTATGTATATATATATATATACATATATATATATGTATATATATATACACACACACACACACGCACAAATATGTATATATTTATATATTTAATATATTATTTAATTATATTATTTAATGCATATTAAATACACACACATATACACACCTATTAGTTTTATACTGTTTAAATTCTCTAGGAGCCTCATATCACATTTTTGCTGCTGTGCTACTTAGGACATTTTAATTCTTTTTTTTTTTTTTTTTTTTTTTTTTTTTTAATATTTTATTTATTTATTTGACAGACAGAGATCACAAGTAGGCAGAGAGGCAGGCAGAGAGAGAGGAGGAAACAGGCTTCCTGCTGAGCAGAGAGCCCGACGCGGGGCTCGATCCCAGGACCCTGGGATCATGACCTGAGCCGAAAGCAGAGGCTTTAACCCACTGAGCCACCCAGGCGCCCCAGGACATTTTAATTCTTTAACTGTCCAACTCTGCCTGACATACTCACCTCAACCAAGAAACTACCCCAGTGGAAAAACAGTTGTGTATTGAATTTTGTCCCATTTGACAAGTAATAAATGAGATCTTTAAAGGGGAATGGCCAGTGTTTTTGTGTGTGTGGGTTTTTTTTTTTTTTTTTGCTGAACACTGTGCAAACAAAGCTTTAAATGCTCTTAGTCAAGTTTTCAGTTTTTTTAAGGTGACTAAAATGGAATTTTTCTAATAAAAATTGAACACTTTCTGAAAACAATTAAATAATTCAAAATTATGTATTGGCTTACACTTTTTGTTAAGTGTAATAGAATCTCATTTTCATAAAAGTATTTACTGGGTTTTATATAAAACATTTTCACTTATACGTGGTACTTAAGTACTTTTCAGGTACACCACACAGATTATCTTATTTGCTTTCAGAAATACTGCATAGACCGTGTTATTATTTCCACTTTGTAAAGATATGGAAAGTGAGATCCAGAGAAACTAAATGACTAATTCACACAGCATGTCTAGGGTTGAAATAAAAGTTATTCTTGACATTTAGTTGTTTGCTCTTGGCACTTCATATTCTATCATGCTGAAAATTCTATAGGTGTCCCTACAGAGATTCTTCATATATCTATATAATTCTATACCACATATATATAGTGGAATTGAGAATGGGGAATTTTAAAAAAATAGTGCAAAACGACTTTGTATAATGTCAAGAAAGAGCTCTCTGTAGCTATTTAGTAAAATATTTAAATGAAGGAAGAGAGTATCATGTAACAATATGTGGAAGAGTACTATACGCTGAAGAAGAGTAAATAGAAAGGCCCTGCCAGTGAGAGAATATTGAGTATTTAAGACCTATTTAGAAGGTCATTATAGAGGTGCCTGGGTGGCTCAGTGGGTTAAGGCTTCTGCCTTTGGCTCAGGTCATGGTCATGGGATCCTGTGATCGAGCCTTGCGTCGGGCTCTCTGCTTGGCGGGGAGCCTGCCTCCTCCTCTCTCTCTCTCTCTGCCTGCCTCTCTGCCTACTTGTGATCTGTCCATCAAAAAAAAAAAAAAAAAAACCTATAGAAGGTCATTATAGCTTTCGCAGCTTGATCAAGAGTGAATAAGGTTAGGAAAGGAGAGAGTTTTAAAGGAAAAGTCAGGAATCAGAAAATCTAACGCATGTTCAGGTTTAACACAGACTATAATTTTATTCTAAGTGTTATTTAAAACCCTTGGGAGGACAACAGAGGAGTAAAATAAACTAATATACAATTTCAAACATGAATACTCTGTGGGCAGCAACCTGTGTGTGTAGCTATGAAGAATAAAAACTATGTTGTGCACCTGAAACATTGTATGCCAACTATACTCAAATAAAAATAAAGAAATAAATAGATAGAACAAAGGGTTCTCTTCAGAGGTTATGGCAGTGTCCTGAGAGAGAGAAGAGGTGGCTTTGACTAGGTTGATAGTGGTATGGGTAGTAAAAAATTACTTTAAATATATTTTAACTGTCAGTGGTAACAACAGAACTGGCTAAGGAATATGAAAAATGAGAGGAAATTTAAAAAATGGTCTTTTAGTTTTTAGACCTGAGCAATTAAATGAATAGTATTGTCTTTCCCTAAAATGGATAGACTAAGGAGCTTGTTTGCTTGGGGCATGGCAATGGAAATCAAGAATTGGATTTGGGGCATACTGTGTTTGGAATACATACCAGACGTCCAAGTGGACATGACATTTGGACTTAGGAGTATGGAACATCTGTGGCAGGTCTGAGCACTGGTTAATGGTGGTAGTTAATTCTCAAGAGAAGGGAGTAAGCACGGTTAGAGAAGACATCCAAGGACTGAGCTCTGTAGTGTTAAAATATTTAGAGGTCAAAAGAGAGGATAAAGGGAGAAAAGGAGCAAACAGTGAGGCTGGCAGAAAAATGTGGTTTCTTGGAAGTCAAGTGAAGAAAATTTCTCAAGAAATAAAAAGCAATAAATTGTTTTAAGTGCTGCTGAGATTTCAGGAAGTGATAATTGAGAATTAATCTTTGGATCTGGTAATATCAAGGGAATGATGATTTAAAGAGGGGTTTGTTTTAGGGGCGCCTGGGTGGCTCAGTGGGTTAAAGCCTCTGCCTTTGGCTCAGGTCATGATCCTGTGGTCCTGGGATTGAGCCCCGTATCGGGCTCTCTGCCTGGTGGGGAGCCTGCTTCCTCCTCTCTCTCTGTCTGCCTCTCTGCCTACTTGTGATCTCTCTCTGTCAAATAAATAAATAAAATCTTTAAAAAAAAAGATTTAAATAAAAAAAATAAAGAGGGGTTTATTTTGAGTAATGGAAAATGTAAAAAAAAAAAATCAGTTGGATGGTTTTAGGAGACTGGGGCGTCGGGGACTGCAGACAGTAAATATAAGCAACTTTTAGAGGAGTTTTACTATAAAGGGATAAAGCAAAGTAGAATTGGAGAGAAACAGTTTTACAACTCTGTTTTGTTTTTGTTGTTGTTACTGCTGATGTTGTTTCAGATGGAAGAGATTTCAATGTTTGTGGCCTGATGGGAATTTTCAAGTAAAAAAAAAAAAAAAAGAGAGAGAGAGAGAGAGAAGAAAACTGATGTAAAACATAGACGTTAATTATAATAGCAAATTCCCTGAGGAAACAGTTAAAAAAAAAGTCTTGAGTGCCTTTGTTGCCTTAGATGGGAGCAGAGACTTTTCATTAATATTTAGATGAGGGAAGGCAGAGTACAGGTATAGAGAGGTTTTGGATTTAGAAGGGATCATTAAGAAATTCTCTTCTGATTGCTTATTTCTCAAATAAGCAACTTCATCAGCTGAGAAAGGGATAGGATAATGTATCAGAGAAGAAGAAATGTAAAATGTTGTGCGCTTAAAATAGAATGTAAATTCCTTGTGAATTGATTTTAAATTCCTAAAATCAAGTTATTATTTGATTCAGCCTTATCCTATCTCTCTAACTTCATCAGCAACCACTGTCTACTCCCCACTCCCATTTTGGGTTACCAAATCAAATTTTACAGTCCTTAAGAAAAGGACACAACACACACAAACATTGCATCACTGGAAAATTATTTCCAGCTTCAGAAATGTATTGATATATTTCACCCATGGGAATAGGTCAAAGATTAAAAACTTGATATTCTCTTTAGACATAAACATTCTTTGACTAAATATAACTTTTATTTCAATCAAAACCCTATTAAATATAAATAGTTGGGTAACATATTTATATTAACTATAAATTAAAACTATAGAAATATATGTAATTCATGTGTATATATTAATATATAGTACAATAATATAAATATAATACATATATTATAGTTACATGAAATATAAATAGTCCTGTAACATTACATAATATAGCATGACATAATCAACATAATAGGATTAACATAAGTACACCATGACAGAACAATAAAAAAATTTCATTAAGTTAAAAACAATACAGGGATATACTATCATTATTATTGTTCATTATCATGGTCTGGAGGTAATAGCTTATGTAATTAGATTACACTAACAGCAACAAATAAGCACTATTAACAGATAGTAAAAGAATCAACACAATCATCATACTGTAGATGAATAAAATTGTAGAATAATTTCTATCTCACTTAAACCTAATAACCATATGAGGAAGGTACTATTTTTTCTGCATCTAATGGATGAGAGAACCGTAACCTAGGACAGTGAACTTGGTAAACATGACACAGATATTCATTAGCCAAGTGTGATTTGATTTGACCATAATTTGAATACAGTTTGGGGATGTGAACATGTGAGGGAGATGAAAGTCAGTAACACTAAAACTGAGAGTCTATTACCTTGTTTAGATGTATATTTGAGTGTAAGTCAAGTTTTCCCAAGCCATACAAACTTATGGTCACAACTCAAACCATATTTGAAATAATGAGGCATATTTTACTAGCCATATGCCCGCATCACAGTGCTCGAAAGAGAAACCCTATTCCAAGTATTTTTTGGAGTCATCTTGGTATCACCTAGAAGTCATCCTCTCACACTTTTCATCTGAATTATGGATGCAGCTTTGTTCAACATGGGGGGAAAAGGGAAGAAATCAGAGTAAGCTTTCAAAGCAGAAGAGAATAGATTATCATATTGAAATAGAAATTTTTTAAAAAAATGAATGTAAAGGGAGAATAAGATCTATATGAAACTTGTGAGATATGGCGGGGAGAAGGCCACTCAACACTTTATTTCACAAATGTGAAATATAAGCCAGAAATAAAAATTAAGGGACAGATACCAATTTTTTAAATATTCTTGTTTCTGAAATAGTCTATGAATAACAGAGATCATTGAGTTTCAAACAAATCATAAAATATCCCTTAACTTTACATCTATACTTGTTTAATTCAATTTGTTTAGTTTATACTTTTGACCTGGCTTAAGAAATGCTATTTTTAGGATCAATTTTATAATGACTCCTCCCTTCCTCACTGACGAATTCCTGTATAAATAAAACTAGCTTGGGAAGCATTATGGAATAGTGGTTAAAACGCTTGATGTGAAGACAGTGTTGTGGTTTAATTTCTGGCTCTACTATTTAATTTTTATACGAGCAACCTTGTGAAAGCCTCTTGACCCATCTGTGCCTCATTTTCCTCATCTTAATTGGTGGTAATATAATTTTCTATGTCATCGGATAACCTGAAGTTTAAACATGATAATTATATATAAAGAAATTAAATGAATCCCTAGTCTATAGTAAGGTAAATATACAATAATCTCTGTGTGAGTTTATGTGTGTGTTTACTGCTATCCCACAGACACCAATTTATCAACATTCTTGGAAAAATAGGCTCATCAACTTTAATTATTATGAAAGAGACAGTGAGTTAGTGTATATCAAAGCAATGCGTTCTTGATTCTTATTTTCTCATAATCTCTATCCAGTCCATTAGCCAATCCTGTTGGTACCACCCCTATTTAAAATAAAGCCCAAACTAATCTCTTCTCTTTATTCTTGCTCCTTTAACTTCAAGGTGCTCTCCACATGGTTTTCACATAAAATTGTAGAGATTACTCTGCATACCTGTTGCTGTTTAAATTATTGTAGAAACACTATTTTTGCAAGAAGAACATCACCTTCAGTATCACTACTCTATTAACTGATAAATTCTAAAATCATATTCCAGAGATGTAAAAATGAAGACTAATGAAGTCACATACCAAAAAAAAAAAAAATTAAATGCATTAGAAATCTGACAGACTTCCATGACATCATCTTAGCATTAAGCTGTGTGGTGGCCTAATTGGTGAAACTGAGCAGGACACAAGTGATTGATTCAAGGACATCTTGCCTGATTAAAAGTTCAAGCTTTTTCTTCAGAATGTTTTTCTATAATAGGTTCACCAATTTATTCAGAGAAAATGGCTGGTGTTGATTCCTGGGTAAGAAAAAATATATATCCTTTCTGGATCTTGAAAGAGGGTTCCATTATAATTTGCTCTTTAAAGAGATATTTAAATTAAACATTGTATTTGATACAAATGAGAATTTATTTCAAAACAAATTTATACCATTATATAAAAATAATCTATGTATTCTATATTTAAATGAAAATACTTGTTTGTTTTTTTGCCTTATTGAATATGAACTGTGGCACTATTTTGATTCTTTTTTTTTTTTTCAATCAGAAAAAATTGTGTTTGTGAGACTGCCCGAACCATAATACCGTGTATAGAAATATGCAACAGCCCTACAATTCTGTAGGCATGGAGTCTAGACAAAACTTATTTGTCTAGATTCTGTGGGATTCTGTGGCATTGACTATAGGTACAGCTGAACAATCAATGCTGTATTGCTTTTAAAATGTTATCCAGTCATTTTTAAGGTATTTGGGTCATAATACCTTAAAAAAAGCAAAGCCAAATTGCAATTTCTACTGATGTAGTCCAATGGATTGCACTAACCTAAAGACATCAATTATTGTGGAAGGAAATCAACTTTTTCCAATCCTGTAAGTACCTTCTTATCATGTCCAATATAGTTGAAACAACTGTATGCATATTAAATCCATATAGTTGTAATCGCAGCTATGTAACTGTATAGTCTAAGAACAAGTTAACATCTCTGATTTTCACTTAGCCTCTTTTACAATATTGGAGGTTATCAGGTTTGACAGGAATATTGTTTTGTGGAGTAAGGATAATATCATGAAAGCTTTACATCTTTCTAGAAAATGGTGAATTCTCAAAAAGAAAAAAAAAGATTTTATTATTATAGAGGTTCTAATATGGCATAATAGGTATTGCTGTTTGTACCCTCTTTAAAAAAATTAGACACAAAAAGTCTCGTTTTGTTTCTTAAGCAAAATATAATTCTAGTTTCCAATTATATGGATGTAATGTCTAAAATACTAGCTCCTTAGGGCAAAGATCCATATTTTATTACCTTTTTATTGCTATCATCGATTACTGTTGAAATAAAGCTAAATGAAGTGAGGTCACATGGGGTAGCAATTGCTCAACCTGATATGAGACCATTGCCACAGAGAATGCCTTGAGCAATTAGTTGATGGATTCCTTCAATGACACCACGGAATAAGTGGAAAAGCTTGGGTTTTGAGAACAAGCAATAATTCCTAATAAGTTAGGTAAACTTGATTTAAATTCCCATTTCTTAATATGTCTGTGTCTTGGAAAACTTATTTATCTTGAGTATCTATTTTATTAAAAACGATGCTAGTAATATTTATCTCAAAAGGCCCAGATAATATAGTATGTGGAAAGTTTCGCAGAGTAAAGTCTGGCACCTTGTAAACAATGTATATGTGCTTATTAAATCAGTTGCTTTGCTAACAGGGGTTAGTAATTAGTAAGCATGCAACCGATGCTAGTTTTCTTTCTTATTTCCCTGTGGTTGGCATGCTTTGAGAATTAGACTCTCTTTCTCTTTTTCTTTTTTTTAAAGATTTTATTTATTTATTTGACAGACAGAGGTCACAAGTAGGCAGAGAGGCAAGCAGACAGAGAGGAGGGAGCAGGCTCCCCTGCTGAGCAGAGAGCCCGATGTGGGTCTCGATCCCAGGATCCTGGGATCATGACCTGAGCTGAAGGCAGAGGCTTTTTAACCCACTGAGCCACCCAGGTGCCCTGTCTTTCTCTTTTTAATAGTGTTATCAGGTGATGATGAAAGAATAGGTTTCAGTCAGTGTCACACTGCATTCATATCAGTTTTTAGAAATAAAATCTGTGTTTCAATTAGACTCTTGAAAACCCAATCTTGACCTCAACAGATACAGTAAAGTTAATTGTGAGAAAATATTGAGATTATTGATCTTACTGGAAAAAAATCTGTTTCTTTGTTTTACTCATGACCATAATAAAGATTAGAGGAATCTTCACCATCTTAAGCAGATATTTTTTAGTATTTAGTATGTTATAGGCACTGTGCAAGGGTAGTAGATACATGTTTTTATAAGACCAGCATGCTTTTTATTTTCATGGTCATCACATTTTTGGACTTATGGTTAACAGGCCATAGGATAACTAAACCATTTTGGGTTTTTCTATCATTGCCTTGCCTGTACGTCAGGTTAGACTGAGTATGTTACAAATCCAATTGGTAATTCATTTCAGTCATAGAACCTTAATCTATTTATTAAATGATAACAGTTACTTTTTTGATGAATTATTTTTGGGATGAATTCTTGCTACTTAAATGGCTCAGGCTATACATCCAGTAAAATTTGCCAATTAAAAAATGTATTTCTTACCATATCTATGTGCTTTGAAAGTATAAGTTTTTAAAAATAACTGCCATTAGAAATTCTTACATATTTACTTTTAAAACACCTCATTCTTATATATATCAGGTGAATGTGAGAACTATTGTGAAATATTAAACAGCATTGATTCTTCCATCAAACACTGTTAGAAATATTTATGAACATAAGACTTTGACCTAAACACAAGTTACGTGGAACTACAAAAGGATATCCTCCATTACTGCAAAAGGTTTCATGTTTTATAAAATTGACCCTGCCTTGATAGGTGTCTGTTCTCCTCCTCCTTAAATTTAGAGGCACACTGTGATCTGAGGGAGTTGTAGAGAAACTGATTTGTTGATTATCTAGTTGAAGCAATTCTTTTATTCTGAAATACAAACGTTCTTACTCTTATGGGCAATATTCTATTTGAAGCTACTTTTTCATTTCAGAATGTTTTGATTCAGGCTTGCATGCTAGATTCTTTATTCTTTTCTAATAATTACCTCGGAGTGACATCAGTATTTAGGATATGTCCTACATATAAAGCAAATCACTAAAATGATAAATTATTTACTCCCAGATTTAAGATACAAGTTTTCTTAATGTGATGTTGGCTTATTTTGCACAGGTCTAACGTTATATTTGTGATACATGCTTTCAGTCATTCACAGTGTTCATATGCCATAATGAAGAGTAGAGCAGTACTGCTGATATTATAGTGTCAGTATTTGGGTATTACATACTATCAGAAGTTTGTCTATTGATGTACAAAACTCCCATAGCATTGAACTATTTAAGGTACTATAAAGACTGCTTGTTAAATATGAAGTAGATTCAAATATAGCCTGTGGGTTTTATTAGTTAAACTATAACATATGAAAAATGGATTTGTATCATTTTATGTTTCTCATTTCTCCCTCCTCCCCCCACCTCCCTCCCTTCTTCCCTCCTCAAAGAAAAATTATTGGTGTTTCAATGAAACATTAATATAGAAAAATATTTATGGGAAATCATGATAATACATAAATATAGGAAGGTATAATTTTTAATACCAACAACATTGATCAGTGGAATCCATATAAAAGGAAAAACATCTTGGAGAAAGATAATTATGAACTTTCATAACTATGAACAAAACTCTTCTTGTGATTTTTTTTTTTGTCTTTTTGAGAATTGCTCTGAACATGTAAGTTCAAGGGTGTATGAAAATGAAAGGAAAGGTAATGAAAAGAAAATTAATTGAACATTTATGGACTTCAGTAAGGGATTTATTTTCAGAAGGGTCAATTGGCTGAATTAATTTGCTCAGCCCTAATAATAGGGTGTGAGTGATTTAAGATTCAGTGTCTTTTACTTACTGGAAATACGTGGTAAGCCTAAATAAAAACATTCCATTTAAATAGTCTACTTTCATTCCTACCAAATAACACTTCTTTTTTTTTTTTTTTTTTTTTTTTTAATTAAATTTTTTATTTTTTATAAACATATATTTTTATCCCCAGGGGTACAGGTCCGCGAATCACCAGGTCTACACACTTCACAGCACACACCAAATCACATACCCTCCCCAATGTCCATAATCCCACCCCCCTCTCCCAAACCCCTTCCCCCCGGCAACCCTCAGTTTTTTCTGTGAGATCAAGAGTCACTTATGGTTTGTCTCCCTCCCAATCCCATCTTGTTTCACCCATTCTTCTTCTACCCACTTAAGCCTTCATGTTGCATCACCACTTCCTCATATCAGGGAGATCATATGATAGTTGTCTTTCTCTGCTTGACTTATTTCGCTAAGCATGATACGCTCTAGTTCCATCCATGTTGTTGCAAATGGCAAGATTTCATTTCTTTTGATGGCTGCATAGTATTCCATTGTGTATATATACCACATCTTCTTGATCCATTCATCTGTTGATGGACATCTAGGTTCTTTCCATAGTTTGGCTATTGTGGACATTGCTGCTATAAACATTCGGGTGCATGTGTCCCTTTGGATTACTACATTTGTATCTTTAGGGTAAATACCCAATAGTGCAATTGCTTATAAAAAATAAAAAATTAAAAAAAAAAAAAAAGTTTATCTTTTTGCTTTTATTTCCCATGCCTC
>NC_081566.1:48244562-48283077 GCF_022355385.1 Mustela nigripes
ATCCATTTTGATTTTATCTTTGTGTATGATGTAAGAGAATGGTCAAGTTTCATCTTTTATACATAGTTGTCCAATTTTCCCAGTACCATTTATTGAAGAGACTGTCCTTTTTCCACTGGATATTTTTTCCTGGTTGTCGAAGATTATTTGATCATAGAGTTGAGAATCCATCTCTGGGATCTCTACTCTGTTCCATTGATCTATGTGTTTATTTTTATGACAATTTAATGCTCTCTTGATGATCATAGCTTTGTAATAAAGCTTGAAATCAGGCAATGTGATGCCCCCATCTTTTTTTTTTTTTTCAACATAACCTTAGTAGTTTGGGGTCTTTTCTGGTTCCATATAAGTTTTTAGGATTCCCTTATGTGGAAAACCCAAAAGACTCCACCCCCAAATTACTAGAACTCATACAGAAATTCAGTTATGTGGCAGGATACAAAATCAATGCACAGAAATCAGTTGCTTTCTTATGCACGAACAATGAAACTGTAGAAAAGGCAATTAGAGAAGCAATTCCATTTACAATAGCACCAAAAACCATAAGATACCTTGGAATAAACCTGACCAAAGAGGTAAAGGATCTATACTTGAGGAACTATAGAACACTCATGAAAGAAATTGAAGACATGAAAAGGTGGAGAAACATTCCATGCTCATGGATCAGAAGAATAAACATCATTAAAATGTCTATGCTGCCCAGAGAAATCTATACTTTCAGTGCCATCCAGATCAAAATACCAATGGCATTTTTCAAAGTGCTAGGTTTTTTTTTTTCGATGACTTAGATTCCTGTTATAGATTATTTTTCATATTCTTGATTTTCTTAAACTTAGATCATATATTTTGTGTTCTTTTGTACCTGACCTCTTTTTCTCTACGTCATATTGACTGTGTAATTTTTTTCACTTAATTATTTCCATTTTATGAATATATCATGCTTTGTTTGTACATTCTTTTATTGATGAAGTTTTGGGTTCTTCAAATTTTGATGATTATGAGTAAAACTTCTAGAAACATACTTGTACAAATATGATATGGACATATGTTGTTACTGCTTTTGAGTGAATACCCAGGAGTAGAATTGTTGATTCAGAGGGCAGATATCTGTTTAACTTTACAAGAAACTGTTAAATAGTTTCCCAAATAGGTTTTATCACTTTACACACTCACCAGCAGTGTATGAGAATTTCAGGAGCTCTACATCTACTTCAGTAGACCACTTGGCTGTTCTCTCTCTCTCTCTCTCTCTTTTTTTTTTTTTTTAATTTCATCTCTGTATTTATTTGACACAGAAAGAGAGAGAGAGTGCACACCCAAACAGGGGAAGTGGCAGATGGTGGGAGAGGGAGAAGGGGAGAAGCAGGCTCCCTGCTGAGCAGAGAGCCTGACGTGGGGTTCTATCCCAGGACCCTGGGATCATGACCTGAGATTAAGGCAGATGCTTAACCTACTGAGACATCCAGGCACTGGAGTCCTTTTTCTTTAAAAAAACTTGTATTTTATTAATTTTTAGATTATTTTTATTGAGCTATAATTGTCATATAATAGTGTATTAGTTTCAGATGTGCATGATTCAATATTCATATATATACCAAAATGACCACAATAAATCTAATTAACTTTGTCACTACACATAGTTATATTGTGTGTGTGTGTGTGTGTGTGTGTGTGTGTGATGAGAACTTCTAAGATCTACTTTGTTGGCAAGTTCCAAATATATACGATAGTCTTATTAATTACAGTCACTATGCTATATATTGCATTCCAGGGCTTATTAACTTTACAACTGTAAGTGTATACCTTTTTACCACTGTCACCTGCTTTGCCCACCCTCTCTGCTTGCCTCTGGCAATCACCAATTTGTTCTCTTTAATTTTATTTTTTTCTTTTAGATTCAACTTAAGTGAGAACATACGGTGTTTTTCTCTGTTTGACATACTTGATTTAGCATAGTGCCCTCAAAGTGTATCCATATTGGCAGAAATGGCAGAATTTCTTTTTTTATACCTGAATATTTCATCATATATATCAATTTAATATATAAATATGTAGAATATATGTAAAATTAACACACACACACACACACACACACACACACACACAATTTTCCTTATCTTCCATGGATGGACACTTAAGTTGTTTCTGTGTTTTGGCTGTTTATAAATAATGTTGTAATGAACATGGAGATGCAGTTTCTTTTCAAGTTAATATTTTTGTTTCCTTTCGATAGACACCTAGAAGTGCAATTGCTGGATCATATGGTGGTTCTAATTTTAAGTTTTTGAAGAAACTCCATGTTTTGCATAGTGGCTTGACTGGCTTACATTACCTACCAACAGTGCACAATTGTTCCCTTTTCTCCATATCCTCCCCCAAACTCATCTCTTGCCTTTTTGTTAATAGCCATTCTAATGTTGTAAGGTAATACTTTATTATAGTTTTAATTTACATTTCCCTGGTGATTGGTGATGTTGAACATCCTTTCATGTAATTGTTGGCTGTCTGTGTAGCTTATTTGGAATAATGTCTATTCAGATCTCATTTTTTAACTGATTTTTTGACTTACTGAGTTATGTATATTCTTTTTATAATTTAGGTAGTCTTTAGCAGATACATAATTTACAAATATTCTCTCATTCTTAAATTGTCTTTTCATTTTTTGATGGTTTTCTTTACTCTCTAGGGCTTTTTAGTTTGATAGGTCTCACTTGTTTTTTTTTTTTATTGTTGTTATTTTTGTCTTTGCTTTTAGTGTCATGGTTTTTAATTTTTGTTAACATATTTAGTGATTAAATTTATCTTAGAAGATATTTCAACTTTTGTTCCTGGGTCATGTGGTTCCTAAGACCACCTTAGGGAATTTGCTAGAAGCAATCACAGAACACAGAAAAGCTGTTCTATTTATGATTAAAGTTTATTATAGTGAAAGGATACAGATTAAAATCAGCAAATGGGAAAGATGCAGAAGGTGAAGTCCTAGAGAAAGCATTTATGAATTTCCTAGTGGAATCACTTAGTGGTGACCTTAATTCTCCCAGCAGTAGTAAGTGTCAAGAGGTTTCTAGGCCTGCTTGCAATGGGAGGTTACCCAGGCCTTGGTCAAGAGTTTTTTGGGAGAGTTTATTCTATGAACATGTAGTACATGACTATGATAGCTGATTAATCTCTAGTTCCCTGGAAGTCAAATAGTACAGCACGGCCAAGGATCTCAGACATACAAAAATGGTTGTTTACTATAAATCACACTGTTATCATAATCTGATCACACTGATAATAATGTAGTCCAAGATCTCAGACATGTAAAAACATTTATCAGGTATTATATTCCAATGTTTCAGAGAATTTCTTTTAAGAGACAGTCAAGAGCCAGTCCTTTATTTGTTTTTGGAATGCACAAAAGTAGGACAACCATCTTGCTGAGCTAACCCTTACTACATAATCACAAAGTATCTATATGAAAATTTTAATTATTATTGACACTATTTTTTTTCTATTTTCTATTATTGATACTATTTTTTTCTAATTAACTGCTGTTATGAATTGCTAAGTTTAGGTTCACTAATGCTGACCAATATGTTGGCCTATTTTTAAATGGTAACAATAGAAAAAAGGGAAAACAAAAGCCAAAACAAAAAACTGACCTACTAATAAGCATAGGCAAAAAATACTAATAAGTTAAGAACTAAATACTATGGAGTATAACTGAAGTTTGTTTTTATAAATTTAAGGCAAAGTTGAAACTATAGTAGCATGAATTACTAGTGATTCATTTTTACTTACGCTGGATGACCAGTATAGATTATCAAGTGATATGTGCTCTCATAATTCACTTAAGTATCCTGGGAGATAGAATCTCCACTTTTGTTTTTTTTTTTTTTTTAAGATTTTATTTATTTAATTTGAAAGAGGAAGGAGCAAGCATGAGCAGGGAGAGGGGCAGAGGTAGAGGAAGAGGGAGAAGCCAACTCCCTGCTGAGCAGGGAGCCTGATGTGGGGGTCAATCCCAGGACTCTATCTCAGGACTCAGGGATCATGACTTGAGCCAGAGACAAAAGCTTAACCAACTGAGCCATCCAAAGTGGATTTTCCACTTTGACATAAACTCTCGTGATAGAAGCAATTAGGGGATGCTTGAGTGGCTCAGTCAGTTAAGCGTCTGCCTTTGGCTCAGGTATGGATCCGAGGGCCCTGGGATCAAGTCCCTCATCAGGCTTCCTGGTATGCAGGGAGTCTACTTCTCCCTCTGCCTCTGTCTCTTGCTATCTCTCTGACAAATAAATATGCAAAATCTTTAAAAAAAAATGATAGAAGAATCAAATAAGAATATATAGTAAAACACTTGCTATCTCTTGAATTTCTGTCTGGGATCAACAGTCATTCCCTCATATTTCGTTGCCAAAATCATATTATATAACCCTACCCATGAGAATGGAGAATCCTTCCACATTTAAAAATTTTTTCCAGATTTATTGAGATATAATTGACATAATATTTTTTAAGTCTAATGTGTACAATGTGATGATTTGAGAAGTACATTAAAAAGTATTACCATAGGGGCACCTGGGTGGCTCAGTGGGTTAAGCCGCTGCCTTCGGCTCAGGTCATGATCTCAGGGTCCTGGGATCGAGCCCCACATCGGGCTCTCTGCTCTGCGGGGAGTCTGCTTCCTCCTCTCTCTCTGCCTGCCTCTCTGCCTACTTGTGATCTCTGTCTGTCAAATAAATAAAATCTTTAAAAAAAAAAAAAGTATTACCATAGTATGGTTAGTTACCACCTGTAGAATGTCAACTCACATACTCTCTTAGAAAATTCCAAGTATATAAACAGTGTTATTGACTGTAGTCACCATGTTGTATATTAGATCTCCAGAAGTTACTCATTTTGTATCTGGGAATTTGTACCCTTTGACCAACATCTCCCATTTTTCTCACTTCTGAGACCCTGACAGTCACCATTCTGCCTTCTCTTCCTGAGTTCAGCATTTTTAGATTCCACATGTAAGTGATACCATTTTTTTTTTGTTATTGTTTTTGTGCATTTGTTTTTCTCTGACTTATTTTGTGCACCATAATGCTCTCAGGTTTCCTCTGTTGTTGTGAGGATACTTAGGTTGTTTTCATATCTTCATTATTATAAATAATGCTGAAATGGACAAGGGAGTACAAAAATCTCTTTGAGATCCTGATTTCACTTTCTTTGGATATATAGAAGTATAATTATTGATCATATAGTAATTTTATATTTAAATTTTTTGAGGAGTCTCTGTGTTGTTTTCCATGGTAGTTGTACCAGTGTGTATCCCCACCAGCAGTATAAAAGGGTTCCCTTTTTTTCACATCCTCATCAATACTTGTAACTACATGTCTTTTTATAATAGCCATCCTAACAGGTGTGAGGTAATAGTTTATTGTGATTTTGATTTGCATTTCTCTGACAATTAGTAATGTTGAGAATATTTGCATGACAATGGGCCATTTGTAAACCTGCTTTTGAAAAACACCTATTCAGATGATTGGTTCATTTTTTCTTTTAAAGATTTTATCTATTTATCTGACAGACAGATCACAAGTAGGCAGAGAGGCAGGCAGAGAGAGGAAGGGAAGCAGGCTCCCCACTGAGCAGAGAGCCCGATGCAGGGCTCAATCCCAGGACCTGGGACCATGACCCGAGCCGAAAGCAGAGGCTTTTTTTTTTTTTTTTTTTTTTCCTTTTTTTTTTTTTTTTTCTTTTTTAATTTTTTATTTTTGATAAACAGAGGCTTTAACCCACTGAGCCACCCAGGTGCCCCTATTGGTTCATTTTTTAATCAGATTTTCTTACTGAGTTGTATGAGAGTTTTTAAAATTTATTTTGTATATTTATCTTCCTATCAGATAGATAGCTTGCATATAGTTTCTTTTATTGCACAGGTTGCCTTTTCATTTTGTTAATAATTTACTTTTCTGTGCAGAGATTTTAGTTTGATGTACTCCCACTTATTAAATTTTGCTTCTGTTGCTTGGGCTTTTAATGTCATATCTCTCCCTCCAAAAAATTTCATTGCCAAGGCCAGTGTCAAGGAGTTTTTCACCCTATGTTTTTTTCTGGGAGTTTTATAGTTTCAAGTCATATGTTTATGTTTTCAATCTTTTTTTTTTAAATTTTTTAAAATTTATTTTCAGCATAACAGTATTCATTGTTTTTGCACCACACCCAGTGCTCCATGCAATCTGTTCCCTCTCTAATACCCACCACCTGGTTCCCCCAACCTCCCACCACACCCCCGCCCCTTAAACCCCTCAGATTGTTTTTCAGAGTTCATAGTCTCTCATGGTTCACTTCCCCTTCCAATTTACCCCAACTCCCTTCTCCTCTCTAGCTCCCCTTGTCCTCCATGCTATTTGTTATGCTCCACAAATAAGTGAAGCCATATGATAATGGACTCTCTCTGCTTGACTTATTTCACTCAGCATAATCTCTTCCAGTCCCGTCCATGTTGCTACAAAAATTGGGTATTCATCCTTCCTGATGGAGGCATAATACTTCATAGTGTATATATATGGACCACATTTTCCTTATCCATTCGTCCGCTGAAGGGCATCTTGGTTCTTTCCATAGTTTGGCAACCGGGGCCATTGCTGCCATAAACATTGGGGTACAGATGGCCCTTCTTTTCACTACATCTGTATCTTTGGGGTAAATACCCAGTAGTGCAATTGCAGGGTCATAGGGAAGCTCTATTTTTAATTTCTTGAGGAATCTCCATACTGTTCTCCAAAGTGGCTGCACCAACTTTCATTCCCACCAACAGTGTAAGAGGGTTTGAATCCATTTTAAGTTCATTTTGTGAGTGGCATAAGATGGGGTACAAATTCATTCTTCTGCATGAGATTATCCACGTTTCGTATTACCATTTAGTGAAGGACTTTTCTTCCACATTGATTATTCTAAGATCCTTTATCAAATATGAGTTGACTGCAAATGTGACAGCTTATTTCTAGGTTCTTGATTCTATTTTATTGGTCTCTGTGTCTGTTTTTATTCCAGTACTATATTACTTTGATGCTTGTAGCTTTGTAATATAATTTGAAATAAGAAAGTATAATGCCTTCAATTCTTTTTGTTCATTTACTTTTTGTTTGTTTTGCTTTTTTCCCCTAAGTGTTGCTTTGACTATTCATTTGTTTTTGTTCTGTATGTATGAGTTTAGGATTGTTTTTCTATCTTTGTGAAAATTCTCCTGGAATTTTGATAGGAATTGTGTTGAATCTATAGAAGGTTTACAGTAGTATGGGCACTTTAACAATATTAATTCTTCTATTACATGAATATGGAATATGTTTCCATTTGTGTTTTTTTTAAATTTTATAATTTTCAGTATATAATTTTTTTGCCTTCTTGGTTAAATTTATTTCTAAGAATTTTGTTATTATTGTTACTATTGTGAATGGTATTGCTTTCTTTTTTAAAAAAAGATTTTATTTATTTATTTATTTGGGAGAGAGCATGCACAAGTGGGGGGAGGGTAGAAGGGAAGGGAGAAGATTCCTCACTGAGCAGGGAGCCCAACAACGGGCTCCATCCCAGGACCCCGAGATCATGACCTGAGGTGAAGGCAGATGCTTAATCAATTGAGCCACCCTGATGCCCCTGTTTTCTTTATTTCTTTTTCAGGTATTTCATTGTTAGTTTATAGAAACACAACTAATTTCTATATATTGCTTTTGTATCTGCAACATTATTCAATCTGTTTATTAGTTCTAATAGTTTTCTGGTGAGTACTAGGATTTTCTGTATATAAGATCATATCATCTGCAAACAGAGAGTTTTAATGCTTTAATTCTAATATGAATGCTTTTTATTTCTTTTTCTTGCTTGATGCTGTAGCTTGGACTTCCAGGTTGAATAGGAATGGTGAGAATGGGCATCTTTGTCTTGTTTCTGATCTAGAAGGAAAAGCTTTCAACTTTCACCATTGAATATGATGTTAGCTTTTAGCTTGTAATAAATGGCCTTTATTATGTTGAGTTGTATTTCTTCTATACACAATTTGTTGGAAGTTTTTAACACAACAGATGTTGAATTTTGTCAATTGCTTTTTCTACATCTACTGAGATAATCGTTTGAGTTTTTATCTCTCATTAATATGGTATATAACATTTATTTACTTGTATATATTGAATCATCCTTATAATCCAGACATAAATTCCATTTAGTTATGGTGCATGATTCTTTTAATATATGAAGTGTTGAATTTAGTTTTCTGAAATTTTATTGAGAATTTTTGCATCTGTTATCATTAGGTATATTGGCCTGCAGTTTTCTTGTATTATTCTTATCTGATTTTGGTATCAGGCTAATTAATGCTGCCCTCATAAAATGAGTTGGGATTTTTTCCTCCTCTTCAATGTTTTGAAAGGGTTTGAGTGAATGAAAGCTGGATGCTATAACATACATAATGTTCCAGAAATATTACCTGGATAGTAGAATTTAACAAAGTGCTAGAATTTAATTTACTTATCTGAATTTTGAAAATAATGCATCAAATAAGAATCTCCAACTGTTCAGATTCTTTAATTTCAAATAGGCCTCATATTTGTGCACCAAAGGTAAATGTAGCAAATCTTTAAATTGCTTAATTTGTAAGCTTCCCTAATCTCATTCTGTATTTCTCTTGGTTTTTATCTCAGACTCTCCAATCTCAGCTTTTTTAGACTAGAGTTCTGATGCCTTGACCTCCTCTTTCTAGCTAGTTCTCTTACTCAGTTCTACTCATCAGGGATCCATTCACTGGCATGAGTTCCACCGTAAATGAGGGGTCTGCCAGAATCCAGCACAGATTCACCGGTTGCCCAGAGTGCCATTTTTGATACCACTTCTAAGCTCTCCATTTTCTGGGCACTTCGAACCATCTTTAGAAAAGCAACCTATGGGGTGCCTGGGTGGTTCAGTGGGTTAAATGTCCTACTCTTTATCCTAGCTCAGGTCGTGGTCTCAGGGTTATGGGTTCAAGTGCTGCATTGGGCTTCATGCTGGGCATGGAGTCTACTTAAACAAACAAATAAAAAAACACCCCAGCCTATGCCGCCAAATGAATTGCACCCCCCCACACCCAGTCTATACTTGACTCAGTGACAAGACCAAACCCTTGACTAAGATGGACTTTCTCACTTTCTAATGTTTCTCTCCTACAGGCTTTGTGGTAGATAGCCTAGATACATCATACCTTTTACCCAGGACTACTCTTAGTATGGATGATAATATTCAGGAGAAAAAAAAAAAAAGGCTGAAAACAGGGCAAGGAAAACATAGGGCTTAGGAAGTTTAGAGAGAGAGAAAGAGATTAGTAGGAGCAATGTATTTTTCTCTAATCAGATCAGCTGAAACAATTTGTTTAGCAGAATTATTAATTAACCATTGCCTATGTCTTGACTAGCACAGTGGTTTTAACAATTCTGTCATATCCTTCCTCAAATTATTTATCTCTGGATCTCCATAGCTATTTGTTGACCTGACAATTAAGGAAAACTAATATATATTTGAGGTAACTAATGTAGTAGAAATTGTCAATGTAAAAATCATCTCCCAAAAGTAATTCTAGTTTGATACATTATCAAATACTATCTGCAAGTGAACCTTTTTTTTTTTTTTTTAATTTTACTATTTAGGACCTCCATTCTGTTCTAAGCAAGATCACTATTTTATTTGCTCTGAGTAGTTTGTGCACATGTACACTTTTGTTCCTTTAGTAATGCTTCTGCCTGCTTTGATCACTAGGTTACTTACCTTCTCTCTGGCTAGCCAAATCCCTCAGCCATACAATTATTTTCTAGCAAATACTTGCTGAAGACCAGAACTTAAACACCATTACATGAAGTATTCATTATCCCTCTTCTTAAAATGGATTTTCCATGCCATGAAGAAGAACATCTGAAAGCTTAAGTACACTCTTACTTAGTATTTTCCTTAAGTATCCTAAATAACACACAAAGGAAAGTCATCTTTCCCTTTCCTGGGGTCCTATAGCTTGTAAGCATAAGCATTATTTAAAAGTTACGATATATTGCTTTGTTCACTTTTTATTTTGCATGCCTTAGCCATGTTTCTGCAATTAGGGCTCTTGGGAACAAGGAGTAAAAGGATTATTTTCTTTTGCATCCCCTATAGCAAAATATCTCAATGCAAAGAGCATATACTTTATAAAAAGCTCTTCATTGAATCAGTGATCGATCAAGGGCTTATTGATTAAGGTAACAGAACAGTTTAAGCTGCTTACTGTATTATACAAGAGCACCAGGCATGGTGATGAGTGTGTACTGAAAACAAAGAGCCCAGGTCACTCTGGTGATTGCCTCTTGGTGAATAAAGCAGTTAGCTCTAACTCAGAAATCCTTAGCTCTTACTTGGGTATTCATAGTGCATATTGTATCCACAGGGCATTCAATATTATTTCCTGAGTAGAAAAGTCAATATTTCAGGAATAAAAATTCACCATGTAATTCAAAAATGTGTTCTCACAATCTTCAGGGACATGTCCTGCATTTTTTACATGCATAAAATACACTAAAATCATTTGGAACTTGCACATAAATGTGACAAATTACATCATTGGGCTGGGTAACTTTAGGCTTCAAGCCAAATATAATTATAAAGCACTGGAAACACTGGTGTATCTTAAAGGAAACTGAAGAATGTGACGAATTTATCTTTTAACAAGGACTACTAGGTTGCAATTAATAAAATACTAAAATATTGATTTATTTAATTAAAAATAATACATTTTTGTAAAATTAAAGTCCTATTTACATACATTTACTCTGCAGTGCAAACTGCATCTTTAGGTCCTAATGAATTACTCATACAAAGTCAGAACAATGATTATTGCTTTTTCTCTAACAAGCCTGTGAGACTAGAAAACAAGAGAAAAATGAAATATGAAGAATCAAAACACTCATGAATTGTTAACATTGGTTAAATTTTGCTGTTTTGTCATAATGCATTATTATTAAGTAGATATATTGAGCAAAGAGTCAGTGCTCTTCTGCCTTGGCAAACTTGATTATACTCCACTCCTGGAAACACTTTCTTTACTTGGCCTACAGGACATACCCTGTGGATTTCCTTCTATTTCACTGGCTGTTCCCTATTATTTTCTTTATGTTGTATCTCTTTATGTACTAATATTTTAATATTAATGCTGAAATTTAGTCTTTGAATTTATTCTGTATTCTCTCTTTGTGATCTTATCTAGTTTCATTGTTTAAAATATTATTTTGTATATTGATAATCCCCAAAATTTGTAGCACACTTGTATCCCTGTACTACACTTAGATATTTTAATTCTCATTTTAAGATTAATATGTCCCAAATTCAATTCCAAAACCACTTATCATCTCATTTAATAGCAAATATAGTCTTTCAGTTGGTCAGCTCTAAAGTCCTCTTTGAGTCTTCTTTCATACTTCTCATCCCTTTGATGGAATGTGTATTATATTACAGCCAAAGGTAATACATCCAAAATTAGCACTTTTCTGAATAACAATGCACCTGCCTCATCCAAGTCACTATTTTTTCTTGGCTGAGTTATGATAATATGCTCCTGACTCAATCTTCTTTTTTCCACATTGCCTCCCATGTTTCAGGCACTTCTATAAGAACTTTATATTTTTATCTCTTTTTATTCATGTAACTTCCTTAAATTAATACCAAGATTATCCCCATTTTTAAAGAATAGAGAATTATGGAAGGCTAAGTTACTTGTCTAGTATCTCATGACTGGTAAGTGGCCAAGATGAGATTTGACCTTGGGCACTGTTAAAGAAAAGTTTAGTTTTGAACATTTGCTGATTGGAGGAAACATAAACTATATTTGTGTATATAATCATCATATAGAGATTTCAAAAAAAGTAGCTAATGCAACTGGGGAGTTTAATGTAAATTTACCAAACTCAGGTGCTTGACATATGCACATTTCATTTCATAAGTTTTAAAAAATAATTAATTACATTTTATATTTTCAATTTGAAGCTGAATTTTTAAGTGAAATGAGAATAAATGAAATTTATATAAATGAAATAAGAATAAAATGTTTGCAAAATACCAGAAATTGATGCTTGAATTATTTTGCTCAAATTCTTTTTACAATTCCTGTTCTGTGGAGAATTTTTCACAAAGATTAAGTATGCTATTCCAGTTGATATATTTTGTTGTGTTTTCAGAGAAAAGCTCAAATCTAGCTTGCATAAACTGTGAGTTTGGGTCCAGATAGCATGATTCCTTTCACTATCTCAACTTGTATTTAATATTAGTTGAAACAAATATGTGATTACATGTGAAAGTCTAATTGGAAAAAAAATGTGAGGCTAGGGTGATGGGTATTGAGGAGGGCACATGTTGAAATGAGCACTGGGTGTTATGCATAACTGGTGAATCGTTGAACACTATATCAAAAACTAATGATGTCCTAACTGAACATAATAATAATTTTAAAAAGCTTGAATGAATTGTATAGATAGAAGGAATTCAGTTTTTTCCCCTCACTCTGTATAAGGAGAATAGTTGGAATCTCTATTGGATTTCCTATAAAAGGTATCAAGTAAACAGTTGGCCTCATATGATTGAAATTGACTGAAGAGCTCAGAGCTGGAACTGGAACCTACTTGAATATAGACATTATTTAAAGCCAGTAGGTTGGGGAGTGATGATACACAGGATAACAGAGACCCTTGACCTATGCCTTGAAACTCTAGGCAATTAGCAATAAGAAAGAAGAGAAGTGTAAAGGAGAATGTGTGTTCATGGGAGAAGTTTTTTCTTTAAAATATGGGAAATTTTAAAACATTTAAGTGGCAAAATACAATATACAAGCTTAGTTACAAAAATTATATAAGATGTATGGGCACCTGGTTGACTCAGTTGGTTAAGTCTCTGACTCTTCATTTTAGCTTAGGTCATGATCTCAGGTTGGTGAATTCCAGGCCACATCAGGTTCTATGCTCAGTGTGGAGTCTGCTTAGGGTTTTCTCCCTCTCCCCTGCCCTCCCCCCATTTAGTCTCTCTCCCTTAAAAAAAAAAAAAAAAGAAAAAAAGAATTTAAGATGGATCTCTATTTTGGAGGAGTTTACAGTGTAGTAAGAGAGAGAACACATACACATAATTATAAGTAATAATTACCAAGTAAAAAAAAAGACTGAAAAACCAAGTTGAAAAATACCATTTCCTTATAATTATATTTAAAAATACATTAGGTTATGATTGTGCATTTAATCTTGAGTTCAGATTGTGTTTATCTTGGATGGCCAGTATGTTTTTAAAACAACCAATTTCAATATTCAGATTGCTTTTCCAGAAACCACTGCTGTTCATAGTGTTACAACAAGATTTTTCATCTTCTGTTATTGGCAGTATTAACAAGATTTTGATAAAGATTTCACCTTACCAAGACAGAAGAGTAGTTTATTGTCCTCAAGTAGTTCAATAACATGCATATAGTTATTATATTTTTGGCATAAAGTATTCAGGTCTCGAGATGATAAATACACTAGTATTCCACACAGAAATACACTGGTGGGTTAACAAAGTGGGTAAATAAGCATTAAACTTTTGCAAGCAGCCAATCACAACAAAGCAGCAAATACTTTCCCATTTGGTATAGTTCAAACCAAATACAATAGTATGATTTCTAAAGAGAAAATAAAACACTGTTGCTAGATGGATATGCTATTACACACACATATATATGCGCACACATATATGTGTGTGTGTATATATATCTGCCCATTTGTGTAAATATGTAAATACTACATATTAAAGAACGTTAAGATTTTTTTCAGCAAATTAACAATGTTCATTTTAACTTTGAAATAAATACCAATACAGTTTTAGGGACTATATCAATATTACTAAGCATGGATATTAATAAATAGAGTAATATAAAAACATCTCAATATATTAAAATTATTCCAGTACTAAATGCATTATACATACTTTAAAAATGTGTTTATTTAAATTATAGTTAATTAATAAATAGTATAATACTAGTTTCAGGAATCTAATTTAGTGGTTCAGCTCATACATATAACACTTAGTGCTTATCACAAGAAGTCCCTCCTTAATGCCAATCATCAATTTAGCTAATTACCATTACCTCCCCTCCTCTCTATAGTTAATAGTCTCTTATGGTTTGCCTCCCTTTTTTCCCCTTCCTGTATGTTCATCTGTTTTGTTTCTTAAATTACACATATGAGTGAAATCATATGGTATTTGTCTTTCTCTGACTGACTTATTACACTTAGCATAATACAGTCTAGCTCTGCCGATGTCATTACAAATGGCAAGATTTCATTCTTTTTGAGGGCTGAGTAATATTCCATTGTATGTATATACCACATCTTCTTTATCCATTCATCAGTCAATGAACATTTAGACTCTTTCCATAAATTAAATTTACTTTCAAGGATGGCAGTTCTTTAATTGATAATATGCATCTACTGTTCTTCTTTTTTTTTTAAGATTGTATTTATTTATTTGACAGAGAGAGATCACAAGTAGGCAGAGAGGCAGGCAGAGGGAGAGGAGGAAGCAGGCTCCCTGCTGAGCAGAGAGCCCGATGTGGGGCTCAGACCCTGGGATCATGACCTGAGCCAAAGGCAGAGGCTTAAGCCACTGAGCCACCCAGGAACCCTCTGCTGTTATTCTTTATGTTGGGAAACCTAGACAGTAGCTTTTTTATTAAATAAGCCTAAATTCACAGGATTATAGGTTTTGCAATATGTATTTCTTTTCACTAGAATTGTGTTTAAACTGATCTAACTGATAATGACTTGAATGTTTTGTTCATTTGTTAGTAGTATAATTTTCCTCAATAAAATTACATATGGGGTGTACACTTGAGTCATTCTTTTATAAGTCACATGTCCAGAGAACTTTTTTTTTTTTAAAGATTTTATTTATTTATTTGACACAGAGAGATCACAAGTAGGCAGAGAGGCAGGCAGAGAGAGAGAGAGGAGTAAGCAGGCTTCCTGCTGAGCAGAGAGCCCGATGTGGGACTCGATCCCAGGACCCTGAGATCATGACCTGAGCCGAAGGCAGCAGCTTAACCCACTGAGCCACCCAGGCACCCTCCAGAGAACTTTTTGTTCTCACTTCATCCTCACATGTCCTTGGGTGTGATGTCATGGATGAGAGACAAGTGGTAGCGATTGTGATTTACATTCCTTTTGTGTTTATTTCCTATCTAATCCTAGACTAGTCAATGATACCATTTTTGCTTTTCATAAGATCATTTTTCTCTACAAGTTTCAAACTTCTTGACCTAATTCTGATTCTCACATCTGAATCTTAGACTCTGCATCCTTTTCTCCGTAAGCAAGCATTGGTGAGCATCTGTATCTGTGTAGAGCTAGAAGTGATACCTAGGAACCAATGGTATGTCTGCCTATGATGATCTGTGTTTCATTTAAGAGATGGGACATTATTTAAGAGAAGCACACTATTTTGACACTAAGTGGTGCATTGCAGCACAATTCTGAGACTATCCTCCAGGAATTAGTATGGACCCCATAAATTCAAAGACACAGTCTCCAATGAGACTGAACCATCATTACAGATGCCAGAGCTACATTTGGGGTTCTCTAGGCCACCTACACTTTGGATCAACTTGTATAAATACTAGCATTTCCATAATTTCCTCTGGTTTGATAGTTAATGAGAAGATCTCACAGAACTCAGAAGAGGATTTCACTAGTGGTTACAGTTTTATTATAAAGGATCAGCCAAATGAGAAGATATATAAAGTAAGATCTAAGAGGTTTATAAATACTGTACTTCCATATTTCTTTATGGAATCAGATACATCACTCTCATGGATCATTGATGTGTTTACCAGTCAGGAGGCTCTGATGAGTTTTAGAGTTCAGTTTTGTTTATTTGTTTGCTTTGTTTGTTTGTTTTTCTAACTTCAGTGGAGTTTAGAGTTTTACTGGAGTTTCATTATGTTGGCATGTATGACTGAATCACAGACCACATGTTGAAGCTCAGTCTTTAGACTATCTAATGTCACCAGAGCCTGGGCTGGTAAAGACCCAACCCTTTAATCACATGGTTAGTCTTTTTCTTGGCCAGCCCTCATCCTAGGGCATCTGATTAACATAAACTCACTGTGATCTATGGGACTACTGCATAACAAAAACATTCATATTAATTGGGAAATTCCAAGAATTTATTTTCCTTCCTAAGAACCCAGGACAAAGGCCAAGTTTTTATTATACAAAACAAACTAAAGCAAAAGGAATAGGACAATAAGTGTTGGAAGAAAGGCATTAGGGTAACATGGGGCTCAATAAGATATACAGATTGTTTCTACTTACTCTAGGAGAGCCTCAGATGAAAGGCCAATATGTTTTCTATAATTTCTGTGTCACATTTTATACTTCACTCTACATAATCAAGATTTATCATTTTTAATTGCAGTACTATTTGGACATTTCTTTTGATAGATAGAGATAAGAAAGTTTTCAAATAAGTGAGGTAAAATGCCTTACCCAGAAATGTAATAAAAATGTACAAAAAATTAATCATAAAAAGTTTGACTTACATTTTAGGTTATAAAATAGACTCATGCTTTCATTTATGTTGTAACTCTTTGAAACCTTTTCTGTTATTAAAATAACTTTCATATGCTATTTATTCACATTAATTACAATTGAAATGACTATCTTTGCATTTGTCTTTCTCTTTTTATGCATATATATATGCATGTATGTATATAATATATAGATATGTATTATAGACACATGTATGTATATAGTGTGTTTTTATATATCACCTATGCAAATGCAACATTCGTTGCTTATAGGAAAATGACACAATACATCATATCTGGCTTATGATATACAACGTATAGTTTTAAATTATTGCCAATTATTTAATCAGTCAATAGTATGCATTTTTAATGCTGGATAAAAAGAGAAGGGAAGATTTCAGATACATTACTGAGAAATCAAGCAACTTACAGCCACTGTTTGTTGCATTTGTTTTTGGATTTTTTTTTCATTAAAACAAAGTTTTATGTAGTTTTCATAACAAATGATAAGTATTAATAAAGATCAATAAACAAGAAAAGTTTTCCTGTCTTCTCTATTTAAAAGAAAAAATGCCAACCCTCTTAAGGAGATTTTAAACCTTCTTTTTTTTTTTTTTTAAGATTTTATTTATTTATTTGACAGGCAGAGATCACAAGTAGGCAGAGAGGCAGGCAGAGAGAGAAAAAGGAGGAAGCAGGCTTCCCGCTGAGCAGAGAGTTCTATGCGGGGCTGGATCCCAGGGCCCTGGGATCATGACCCCAGCCGAAGGCAGAGGCTTTAACCCTCTGAGCCACCCAGGCACCCCTTTTTTTTTAAAAGATTTTACTTATTTATTTGACAGACAGAGATCACAAGTAGGCAGAGAAACAGGCAGAGAGAGAGGAGGAAGCAGGCTCCCTGCCAGGTAGAGAGCCTGATGCTGGGCTCGATCCCAAGACTCTGGGATCATGACCTGAGCCAAAGGCAGAGGCTTTAACCCACTGAGCCACCACCCAGGTGCCTTGATTTTAATCCTTCTTCAGCAGAGAGAGATATTTTAGAATTTTTTTAAACTGAGTGTGGCACAGAAATTTTCAAAGGAAAAGCCAGAGTATCAAATGATCATTATAACGGCTTAAAATTATACCATTCTTCATAGTGAAAAATACACATTTCTTGGGAAATACAAATCAAAACCACAATGAGATATCACCTCACACCAGTCAGAATGGCTAAAATCAACAAGTCAGGAAATGACAGATGCTGGCGAGGATGCGGAGAAAGGGGAACCCTCCTCCACTGTTGGTGGGAATGCAAGCTGGTGCAGCCACTCTGGAAAACAGCATGGAGGTTCCTCAAAATGTTGAAAATAGAACTGCCCTATGACCCAGCAATTGCACTATTGGGTATTTACCCTAAAGATACAAATGTAGTGATCCAAAGGGACACATGCACCCGAATGTTTATAGCAGCAATGTCCACAATAGCCAAACTATGGAAAGAACCTAGATGTCCATCAACAGATGAATGGATCAAGAAGATGTGGTATATATACACAATGGAATACTATGCAGCCATCAAAAGAAATGAAATCTTGCCATTTGCAACAACATGGATGGAACTAGAGCGTATCATGCTTAGCGAAATAAGTCAAGCAGAGAAAGACAACTATCATATGATCTCCCTGATATGAGGAAGTGGTGATACAACATGGAGGCTTAAGTGGGTAGAAGAAGAATAAATGAAAGAAGATGGGATTGGGAGGGAGACAAACCATAAGTGACTCTTAATCTCACAAAACAAACTGAGGGTTGCTGGGGGGAGGGGGTTTGGGAGAAGGGGGTGGTATTATGGACATTGGGGAGGGTATGTGATTTGGTGAGTGCTGTGAAGTGTGTAAACCTGGTGATTCACAGACCTGTACCCCTGGGGATACAAATATATGTTTATAAAAAATAAAAAATTAAAAAAAATACACATTTCTTGGACAATACACATTTTGCAAAAAGTAAAAGTTAATGAGATGACAAATTAGCTACAATTTCTGTTTCATAGAGTATGCATATACAACGCTGGAATGAGGTTTTTTGTTTTTTGTTTTGTTTTGGTTTTGTTTTTGTTTTTTAAATGTACCTATGGGCTTGGAATTTTAGAATTTTAAAAAGATTAGTTGGTATGCTTCATCAGACAGTAGGTTGTGGTGCCTCAACCTTGTTCACGGATTTGGGATTAAACAGATGTGGGCCGATACCACGTATCTGTATTTTTTGCCAACATCCAGAGTAACTTTGAGATAGTCTAAGATGTGCTTTAATTAATTATACGAGTTTATATATTACTAAAAAAATAAGGGAAAGGAACTTTACTGAACTGAAAAATAAAGAATCTACAGGTAGAAACAACAGATGTTGAAAGAAAAAAAAAGAAATAGGAAAAAACTCTTCTTTATGTTTATGAGTATACTCTCTGTAGTTGTAGTTTGTTGTTGGCAGGAAACACACACCTAAGTTTGATATATTTTTGCAAAACAGATTTGGCTTCACTAGAATAAAAGTTAGACTAAAAATTTTATCAGATGACTATATACACATCTGCCCACTTAATTAAAATTAATTAGATGTACTTAATTATCAGTTGCAAGAATGTGCAATTATCAACAATTGTATATGGTAACAATATATCTGGTTTGTTGTTTTTGTTGTCTTGTTCATAGCATCAATACCTACATAGAGAGTTTCACTGCACATATGTTCTTTGAAGGACACTCTTGAAAGCTAGTCTCTTACTCAAAGAAAAGTGGGAATTTTTCCTCTAGAAAGATAAATAATGACAACACATACCAAAATCACCCTGTGGTCAGTGGAAATAAGAGAATGTGCAAATCGAATATATTTAGGAGTCAAACCTAAAGGAAACATACATTATGAAGTGCTACCTTTGGGAAACAGTGAAATAAAATAACATATGAGTTTATAGCAAAGATAAAATCATAACAACAATGGAATTCTCTAGTGAGATTAAGAAACAAAACAGTTGCAGTTTATCAAATGGTATTAGAGACATGTTGTGTAAGTGAAAGTCCATTTACATACTGGTCTTTGAGCCAGAAATTATGCCAAGTGAAAGCAAAATAATTCAGAATACCTTGTGTGATACTTTGTAGTAATTTGTAGTCTTTGTACTCTTTTTTGTCTTTATTATATCATTTACCCACCTACCAATATTTCCTAATGAAACTAGATACGAGGGGACGCCTGGGTGGCTCAGTTGGTTGGACGACTGCCTTCCCCTCAGGTCCTGATCCCAGAGTCCTGGGATCGAGTCCTGCATTGGGCTCCCAGCTCCACGGGGAGTCTGCTTCTCTCTCTGACCTTCTCCTCTCTCAAGCTCTCTCTCACTGTCTCTCTCTCAAATAAATAAAATCTAAAAAAAAAAAGAAAAGAAAAGAAACTAGATACGCGTTGTGGTATGTACATAGATTCAGTGGTAAATGACTTAAAAAACAATATTCTCAGATTAAGTACTGCTATTTTTAAGGCTAAAAGGTGTAGAAGAAAGAAAAAAAAATTGTTGCTATTTCTTGCTTGGAATGCTTCAAGAATTCAGGAGTAAACTTGGCCTTTTCTATTTAATATATGGACATGTCTTTACATTTGATGAATGTTATTGCCTCTTGAAGAAAAAAAATCAAAATGCAATTATTGTCCTAGCATCAGTAATTTAAAAAGTAGGTTCTAATTTGCCCATTTTTTTTTTCTTAAAGAGAAAAATAGTATTCTTCCCTGCAAGGAGAGGTTGTCCACAATATTTCTGATGATCAAGAATATCCTTTTGCATAATTCTAAGGAAAAGGAGTTCACTAATTTGTAAGGAAACTCATCTCATTGTTGGATGGATCTACCCTTTTATTCACATTTTAATCTTTAGATTAAAAAAATTGTATCTTCAAACTTGTTCTTTTTGTTCTTTTTTTGTATTTATTTTGTTGTGATGTCTGGAGTTAAAAAAAATATATTATCTCTCCTCCACTTCTGCCTGAAGAATGTGTACGTGGCTTCTCAGTTCAGTCTTTCTCTCACCAGACAGCATGCCAGTCAGTGAAGCTATTGGCTTTAGACCTTTAAGGTGTTTATTTTATTTTATTTTTTTAAGATTTATTTATTTATTTATTTGACAGACAGAGATCACAAGTAGGCAGAGAGAGAAGGAGAGGAGAAAGCAGGCTCCCCACTGAGCAGAGAGCCTGACATGGGGCTCGATTCCAGGTACCTGGGATCATGATCTGAGCGGAAGGCAAAGGCTTTAACCCACTGAGCCACCCAGGTGCCCCTGATCAAATTAGACCTTTTCGGTTTTTAAACCTGGATCCTTCATTTGACAGGTAATTGACCTTTAGCAGGATATCTTCTGACTCAACCTCAGTTTCCTGTCTTTAAAAATAAGAATGAATGGGACGCCTGGGTGGCTCAGTTGGTTAAGCGGCTGCTTTGGGCTCAGGTCATGATCCCAGCATCCTGGGATCGAGTCCCATATCGGGCTCCTTGCTCGGCAGGGAGCCTGCTTCTCCCTCTGCCTCTGCCTGCCTCTCTGTCTGCCTGTGCTCACTCGCTCTCTCTCCCTCTGTCTCTGACAAATAAATAAATAAAATCTTATTAAAAAAAAGATAAGAATGAATAACAACAGTATATGTCCTAGGAAAGTTATTTGGATTAGATGATTTTAAAAGAACTAAAACAGTCCCTGGAATAGTAGTTGAGCTTGGTAAATGATAGCTTCTATGATTATACTTGTAAGTAAGTTCATATTTCTCTCAATATTTAAAAGTATTTTAAACTTCCTTAATAAAAATATAATAATTCTAACATTTAATTCCTCGTTCTACCATCTGTCTTCATTTAACTACCAAATTCATTTAATAATTCCAATGCCATACCAAAAGATGAACTGAATTGAATTTTTCTTATTTATCTTTGACTAAGAGTACCTAACAATGGCTTTTGACTATTGCTTTTTTCCCCCTAGATACCTACAAATATGATCAATAATAAATTCTCAACTGATATTGGCATTTAGTATCAAATCTACAGTTTCCAGAACCTGTCTCATACTAGTTTGTGCAAATTGGAACAAATATATATTATCTCAAGTTTCTGCCAGTATTACATCTCAGAAGGTCATAATGATTAGTGTTACTCGCAAATTCAGATGAATCAGAGTATTTTGCAGTATCAAAGAACAAAGAGCTTGAAATACTATTACATTGGCCTATTGTCATAATATTATGGGAGAACTATAGCTAAATAAAATTTCATGAGACAAGCTCACTCAAATTCTACTTTTAAGAAGTGAAAATTTCAAAATCAAATGTTTGTTAAAAACCTATAATTTTTGAATAATCTCAAAATTTATCAACATTCATTTATTCTTCTAATTACCTCAAAATTTGGTTTCTCTATTCTTTTCTTGATTGTATTATTTTCTTTAGAATTTTGTCCAGAGATGAAGATTACCCCCCTCCACAGCATTAACATTTTCTTCTCAAGGGCTGATTGCAATATTATGCAAAATAGAACTCACCAAAAATAGTTGAAAGACAGAGAGGGCACTAAATAATTTATCCCAAATCACCCCAGATGTGGGAAGCTTCCTTTGAAATGCCAAATGCATGGTTTTGAATGCTCTATTAATATATATTTAGTGGGTTGATGAGCTATATTATAATATAAATTGTGAATTGTTTGATGTGTTGTTCAACTTCAGTTCTAATTACAATGTAGTCAAATCTTGATTATCCATTGTAATGGGGACATGAATAATAGAAAATCCACAGATTTTTCCCACATTTTTAAAAACCAATAGTTTTGATTTATTTTTTTACCTGCAACCTTTATTTGTTCTCCATGTTGTCTTTCCTTCTATCTTTCTTTTACAGATAAATAATGAAATAAAGTAAAATCTGTGGTAGGCATAAGTTAGAATATGTCTTACATTTGATAACCAGTAC
Organism: Mustela nigripes; assembly: GCF_022355385.1. Classification (NCBI taxonomy): domain Eukaryota; kingdom Metazoa; phylum Chordata; class Mammalia; order Carnivora; family Mustelidae; genus Mustela; species Mustela nigripes. The sequence goes on from NC_081566.1 coordinate 48,267,114, forward strand.
CTGACTTTTTAAGGTCTTATCTGAAATTTCTGTGCACCTACAAAGACGTGGAGATTTTAAGTATTAAATGAATATACTCCAATTACAAGTCCACAGCACATTTGTGATGTAGTAATATGGGCTGGTTAAGTATTCAGAAGAATTATGATTATTCAAGACACATACACTGTATCTATAGATTTGTCCTTCTTCCATGAGGTAATAGATTTGGACAGATCTGGGTCTGTGCTCCCAAATAGATCTTTGTATTGTTTGAGCCAGCTGACCACCTGGGAGTGCAAGCCCCAATTTCAACTCTAGGATAAACCCTGATGTAAAGCTTACTTGAGATAAAATTTGATAAATGTGTCTACATTCTCCTCCTCCAGAACTAGACAGCTACTGAAAGTAAGAAATTTGCACAAACTATGATTTTTTTTTAAATTTATTATTTTGACAGATCAGAAGCAGGCAGAGAGAGAGGGAGGAAGCAGGCTCCCCGCTGAGCAGAGAGCCCGATGCGGGGCTCGATCCCAGGACCCTGAGATCATGACCTGAGCTGAAGGCAGAGGCTTAACCCACTGAGCCACCCAGGCACTCCCCACAAACTATGATTTTTAATACAAGCAGTTTTCAAGGGTTAATTCCAAAGATTTGTCAAGTTCTTTTAATAGCTGAGAGACCAATCAGGCATTAAGAGGTCAGCATTCAGGAATGTGCTAGACCATGCTTATGTAGTTTTCTGTGAACTGATTCCTTTTATTTCAGGACTTGTACCAGCAGTGTTGGTAGCTTAAAATAGATTGTGGTAGGACTATTTACAAAAAAATTTACAAAAGCTAGAAATCTGGGATTTTCGTTTGTTTGTTTTTGTTTTTGTTTTTTAGTTTGTGTGTTTGTTTCTTGAGAATTTGTTATTTATACATACCTGTCAGCCTTAAGTCAATATATTATTCCTATATCTGGTGAGAAGGGAAATATTATCACTCTTCATAATATAAATAATGAAATTCTTTGTCAAAGAAGCAGCCTTGTAAATTCCATATGATACTTAAGTGATTTACTAAAGTTATGCTTTCTGATAATGTGTCACAATTTAAATGCTAGATCTTTTTTTTTTTTTGTTTCTTAGGTCCTGCACATCTGTCTTAAATATAAGATCTGTATTTTCTTTTTCTAAAGATAATATGATCTGTGTCTGTTATATACATAAACTTACAATGTTCTCATTAATTGACCTAGTTCCCAGCTTATAATAGCCATTCAAAAATATTTGAGTAATAAATGAATGAATGGATAATTCATTCAACATTACATGTTCTGGGTTCTAGTTTGAGTCCTGCAAGCCCCTTGGCAATAAATAACTTGACTCTCAATAAATGGAATCCTAATTCAAACACTAAGAGCTCTAAGATCTTGTAATAAATTTAGCCTGATAAAAATCACCTGTATAATATTTGGAGTAGTTCCTCTGTGATACTGCGTGAGTGAGATTCTGACTGTTCTCTGTTTTCTGACTATTATTTCATACTTATTCACTGATCTCCTCTACCTGCTTTTAGCCTTAGATTTTTCCAGAACCCTGTTCAGTTGCTGTTGTCAGATGCACCCTAGACTATTGACATTCATTCCAAAAGAAGAAAAATAAAAGAGAAAAATCGTTCCAATATTAACACAGGAAAATCACAATGTTACGAAGAACATAGTAAAAGAAGATTGCAGGCTTCCTCCAATGATTGATATGTCTTGATTTTTTTCATTGAAAAAGTGTTTTCAGCAGCCCAGACATATACTTTGCTACCTCACTGAACCTTCACAGCTTCCTGGCTTGTTTGCAGAACAATGAAACAGGAGCTACAAAAGGGAGGTCAGCTTCGCACCCTTGTTATTGCTCCTGGGTTACTTAGCTTGTCCTTATCCCCAGTCCTTTTCCAGTTACATGGTCATATAATTCCTAATATTGTCCATCTGACTGATGCTGGAGAACTAACACATTTCTCATGGGTTATGTCAAATTGAAGTAAACATGTGGGAAGCAACGTGAAAGGTTTTAAGTTTCAGTGTAAGAGAGGTAGAAATAATTATAATGTTGTTAGTTCTCTGTTGTCCTAGTTGTGTATTTTTACTTTTTTGCTTGTGCTTTTGAGGTTATATCATTGCCAGGAAATCATTGCCAAGACCAATATTCAAGAAGCTTTCCTCCTATTTTTTCTATTTTTTCCCCCTAGGAGTATTACAGTTCAGGATCTTATATTTGCATCTTAATTTTGAGTTTATTTTTGTGTATGATGTAAGATAGGGTCCAATTTCTGTACTTTGAATGTAGATATTAAAATTTCCCAATTTTCCCACTTGTTGAAGAGACTATTTTTAAATGTGTACTCTTCACACACTTGTTGAATATTAATTGACTAAATATGTATGAGTTTAATTCTGGGTGCTCTATTCTGTTCCATTGCTCAATATGCCTGTCTTTATGCCTGTGCAATACTGCTTTAATAACTATAGCTTTGTAATATATTTGGGATGAAAGGACAATCTATGGAATGAATGAAAATATTTGTTTATATATATATATATAGACATATATATGTAGACATATATAGACATATATATGTGTGTATATATATATATATATCATATACATACCATATACATACCACATATATGAGAAAAGCCTAGTCCAAAATATGTAAGTAACTTCTACAACTTAATAGTAAACAAAAAAACAATTGAAAAGTGGGGAAAATACTTGAATAGACATTTCTCCAAAAGAAGATATATAAAGATATATCAGAAAATGCTCAATATCACTAATCATTAGGGAAATGCAAGTCAAAACCACAATGAGATACGACCTTAAGTTAGAATCATTCTTATAAAACAACAACAACAACAACAACAACAAAAACAGAACAAAAAAACAGGTGTTGGCAAAGATGTGGCTAAATTGGAGTTCTTATATATTGTTGGTGAGAATATAAAAGAGTGCAACTGTTATGGAAACAAATAGAGATTTCTCAAAAAGTTAAAAACAGAACTACCATATGATACAGCAACCACACTTCTGCTAAAATATTCAAACTACAGAATCAGAGAATAGAATGGTGTTTACTAGTGGTCATGTGAAGGAAAAATGGGAGTGGTTGTTCAGCTATGAAGTCTTTGTTTTGCAAGATTAATTAGTTTGGGAGATCTTCTATACACTGTAATGCCTGTAGTCAACAGAATTGTAGTATGCACTTCAAATTTTGGTAAAAGGGTAGAGCTCATGGTAAGTTCTTACTACACACACAGAGACAGAAAAATTCTGGAAGTGATGGATGTGTCTCTTACCTTGATTGTGGTGATGGTGTTGTGGGTGGTATTCATTTGTCCAAATATCAAATTGTATGCATCAAATATATGCAGTTTTTTAGTATGTCAAAATTAAATAAGTAAAAATAAATATATCAGTGGAAAAGAGTGATTTTTAAGTAGGTAAGAGGTCAATAAGGGGTAAAGGATATCATATGTTTCTAGTTTCTATGGGTTTATATAATGTTATTAAATTTCATCCCAAAATATAAATAGAGTATTTGTCATGTCTACTATTTTTCATTTTTTTATATAAATTCTTATTTGTTAACATATAATGTAGTACTGGTTTCATGGGTAGAATTTAGAATTTAGTGATTCATCACTTATGTGTAACACCCAGTGCTCATCAAACATGTGGTCTCCTCAATACCATCATCTGTTTAGCCTATCCCCCACCCGCCTCCCTATATCAACCCTCAGTTTGTTATCCATCATTAAGAGTCTCTTATGGTTTACTTCCTTCTCTCTTTGTTTTAAACTCCTGTCCATATGTTCATCTGTTTTGTTTCTTTAATTCCACATATGAGTGAAATCATATGGTTGTTGTCTTTTTCTGACTTTTGCTTAGTATAATATACTCTAGACTCATCCACATCATTGTAAATGGCAAGATTTCATTCTTTTTGATGGCTGAATAACTTTCCATTTTGTATGTGTGTGTGTGTAGGTGTGTGTGTGTGTGTGTAACACGTATCTTTTTTCATCCATTCACTAGAAATAGATTTTTGGGCTTTTTCCATACTTTGATGATTGTTGATAATGCTGCTATAAACATTGGGTTGTACCCCTTTGAATCTGTATTTTTATATACTTTGGGTAAATACCTAGTCTGCAATTGCTGGCTCATAGGGTAGTTGTATTTTTAATTTTTTGAGGAACCTCCATACATATTCCAGAGTGTTTGCACCAGTTTGAATTCCCACCAAACATTTAAAAGGGTTTCCCTTTCTCCACATCCTTGCCAGCATCTCTTTTTTCCTGTGTTGTTAATTTTATCCATGTGTGAGGTGAAAACTCATTGTAGTTTTGATCTGGTTTTTATGTTTGTTTGTTTTGTTGTTGTTGTTTTTCTTTCCTCCTGATGATATTGAACATCTTTTCATGTGTCTGTTGGACATCTGGATATCTTTTTTGGAAAAATGTCTATTCATGTCTTTTGTCCATTTCTTTTCTTTTTTTAAGATTTTATTTATTTATTTGACAGAGACCACAAGTGGGCAGAGAGACAGAGAATGAAGCAGGCTCCCTGCTGATCAGAGAGCCCGATGTGGGACTCGATCCCAGGACCCTGAGATCATGACCTGAGCTAAAGGCAGCAGCTTAACCCACTGAGCCACCCAGGTGCCCTTTTGTCCAGTTCTTTTTTTGTTTTGTTTTGTTTTTAATTTTTTATTTCTTTTCAGCGTAACAGTATTCATTGTTTTTGCACCACACCCAGTGCTCCATGCAATCTATGCCCTCTCTAAAACCCACCACCTGGTTCCCCCAACCTCCCACCCCCCGCCCCTTCCAAACCCTCAGATTGTTTTGTCTATTTCTTAATTGGATTGTTCTTTGGGTGTTTGATAAGTTCTTTATGGATTTAGATACTAACCGTTTATCAGATACATCATTTACAAATACCTTCTCTCATTCTATTTGTTGATTATTTCCTTTGGTTCACAGAATTTTTTTTTTTGTTGTTTATTTGTTTTGTTTTTGTTTTTTATCTTTTTTTTAAAAAGATTTTATTTATTTGACAGAGAGAGATCACAAGTAGGCAGAGAGGCCGGCAGAGAGAGAGGGGGAAACAGGCTCCCCGCTGAGCAGAGAACCCGATGCAGGGCTCAATCCCAGGACCCCGGGATCATGACCTGAGCTGAAGGCAGAGGCCTTAACCCACTAAACCACCCAGGAGCCACTTTTTTTTTTTTTTTTTAATCTTGATGAAGTCCCAGTAGTTCATTTTTGCTTTTGTTTCCCTTGTCTCCAGGATGTGACTAATAAGAAGTTGCTATGGCCGAGGTCCTAGACGTTGATGCCTATGTTCTCCTCTAGGGATTTTGATGGTTTCCTGTCTCACATTTAGGTCTTTAATCCATTTTAAATTTATTTTTGTGTAAGGTGTAAGAAAGTGGCCCAGTTTCATTCTTGTGCATATTGCTGCCCAGTTTTCCCAACACTATTTCTTGAAGAGACTGTCTTTTTTTCATTGGATGTTCTTTTTTGCTTTATCAAAGATTAGCTGACCATGTAGTTGTAGATCCATTTCTGGGTTTTCTGTTGTGTTCTATCAATCTGTCTATTTTAGTTCTAGTACCATACCATCTTGATGACTACAGTTTTGTAATACAGCTTAAAGTCCAGAATCAGGATGCCTCTAGATTTGCTTTTCTTTTTCAGGATTGCTTTGGATATTTGGGGTTTTTTTGTGGTTCAATACAAATTTTAGGATTGTTCTAGTGCTGTGAGAAATGCTGGTGGTATTTTGATAGAGATTGCATTAAATGTGAAGATTGCTTTGAGTAGTGTAGACATGTTAACAGTTAACATTTTAAAATTTGTTTTTCTAATCCATGAGCATGGAATATCTTTCCATTTCTTTTTGTCTTCTTCAGTTTCTTTTTTAAGTGTTCTACAGTTCTTGGAGTACACAACTCTTTCCTCTTTGGTTAAGGTTCTTTTTTTTTTTTTTTTTTCTTCATAGATATCTTGTTTTGGGTACAATTGTAAATGAGATCAATTGCTTGACTTCTCTTTCTGCTGTTTTATTATTGGTGTATGGAAATGCAACAGATTTCCATATACTGATTTTGTATCCTGCAACTTTGCTGAATTTGTGTCTTAGTTCTAGCAATTTTTTTGTGGAGGTTTTTGGGTTTTCTACATAGAGTATTGTGTCATCTTCCAACAGTGTAAGTACATTGTCTTTCTTGCCAATTTGGGTGCCTTTTATTTCTTTTAGCTGTCTGATTGCTGAGGCTAAGACTTTTAACTATGTTAAATAGTAGTGGTGAGAGTGCACATCCCTGTCTTGTTCCTGACTGTAGAGAAAAAGGTCTCAGTTTTTCCCCATTGAGGATGATATTAGCTGTGGGTCTTTTGTACATGACCTTTATGATGTTGAGGTATGTTCTTTCTATACCTACTTTTGAGGGTTTTTATTTGTCATGCCTATTTTTTAAAAGGCTACTTAAACTTGACACAGTCTTAAAAAAAAAAAAGAAAGAAAAGATAACTATTGGAAAGAACCTCATAAATAAATGGATAGTGGCTGCCAGTCTTGCCAACAAGTATTGGAGAGCATATGCTAACTCTATACCATGGCCTAACAGAGCACAAAGGCACTCTGTTCCCACACTGAAAAATGTTTCTGAGCAGAGAAGAAAAGTCTGTAGAGATTTGGACAAAACCGTCACAGCTGCGCCAACATATGGCAAGCTGATAAATACATGTGTCACTAGTAAAATGAACCATGAAAAAATGTTTTCTTTTTAAACTATCTTAAAAATATAAATCTTTCTAATTTTATTTTTCAATAGCTTATTAAAAATTTAAAAGCTTGAATTTTTTAATATTTCTAAAGCTTGTAATTTAGAAGATTAGGATGTTCGAGAAAGCATATTCTGAATTATGATTTCAGTAAGTCCTCTTCCTTTTATGAGTCTGTGCATACTTTAGAAATGACCTCCTACAGAGGCTTTAGGTATATGGCACATATAAAATTTGTGTCAGAGACATGGACTATAATGTTACTCCTTTAGGTGGGTGGGAGAGAGTGGGGTGAGATAGGAGAGGATTCCACTTTTTCTGCAGTATGAAGATGAAATATTTGATATTGAAGCAGATCCACTCAATAAATAGCACAGGGTAAGATCTGTTTTTTTTTTTTTTTAATTTTTAAAGATTTTATTTATTTATTTGACAGAGAGAGAGAGAGATCACAAGTAGGCAGACAGGCAGGCAGAGATTGAGGGAAAAGCAGGCTCCCTGCTGAGCAGAGAGCGGGATGCAGGGCAGCTGGATCTCGGGATTCTGAGATCACGACCTGAGCTGAAGTCAGACGCTTAACCCACTGAGCTACCCAGGCGCCCCTGTAAGCTCTGTTTTTAAGGATTAATGCATGAATTCCTGATGGGGAAAGTAGTGCCTAAGAGGAGCAGTAACTGATTAGGGATACAAAAATATCTCAGGTATTACAGTGGTTTCATGGTTTTGTAAAGGGCCGCAGAAAGTAAACCAGTAATACAGCACGACTGCAATGTTAAAAGTTTATGAATGTTAGAAGAGTAGTTAGTAAACAAAACAACAACAATAAACAAAAACATGTTTAAGCAGTCACCAGAATGGGTAATAAAACAAATGAACAACAAATGAGGTTGACTAACTGAGTAAATGAATCCCAGGTTCCAAATGAGGGTTGTCAATCCATAGGACTAGAATCAGCCATTAGAACTAGAATGGGGCACAAGAATGCAGTTGTACAACAAGCAGAACAGGTAAACATGTAGTGAGTATTTACTTGGAGTTAATGGTGTGGTAGGAAAGCATTTTAAAAGTGAAATGTACAGATAAAGAACCTCATGTTGAAACAAGAGCATACAGTTGCTAGGTAAAATATAGGGCACTCAGTTAAATTTGAATTTCAGATCAACAATGGATAATTTGGGCTATACATATATTAAACATTATTCATTTTCTCAAATTCAAATTTAACTTTCCACCCTGTATTTTCATTTGATAATTCTGGCAAGTCTTTTCTGCCAGAGTGCCAGTTATCTATTGGAAAAAAGTAAAAATAAATCGTGATTCTAAAACTTCAGTTACCTGTCTTTAAATCTATGGTCCTGGAAAAGGCTCTATTTTAAAAGGTTAATATGTAAGTTAAGTAACTGTTCTAAACTCAAGAAGGCTGAGATACTAATCTAAGTTTTCCCTATAGTCAGTCTTTGTACTATCATTGTCCGTGTAGATCAATCAATCTCTGTTGCCATGGAAACCACTTAAGTATAAAACTACACACAAATATACACATATACACATACTGAAAAACTCTTAATGATCCTCTCTGGTAAGCAATAGGATGGAGGGGCATTCCATTTACTTCTGTACTAGAGCATTGTTACTATTAGTGATCCTCTCTGGTAAGCAATAGGATGGAGGGGCATTCCATTTACGTCTATACTAGAGCATTGTTACTATTTGTATTTGGCAGATAGGTAGATAAGTCTTGCATCTGATATATGGATAAATATATAATATACTGTCCATCATCTGACCATTATCCCTGGTTTCAATACCTCTATCACTTAGAAATTCTAATCAAAAGAAGACTTTCATTTAATAAGCTCGGTTTGTCCTCAGAGTTTGAAAACTGCTATTTTGCCATTTCCCCCTTCTTTCTTGGTATATTCCTAGGCATCATTAATTACCCCTCATATTCACTAATAATCAGCCCTTAACATCTGCATTCTAAGAATGTAGATTGCTGGTAGGTATAATATCTCATTTCTTTTGGAGAAATACCAGGGATGTATCTGCAAATACATAATCCGTTGGTCAATTGATCCTGTCACAATCCCCATTTCTATCCTGCAAATAGTTCTATGTTGAATTAACAGAAAGCAGGAAATTAACACTAATTGTGTAAATTAAGTATCAGGATCTACAGTTTGAAAAATAATAGTGCCTTGAGGGTCCTTAACATGTCTCTGCCACATTCATGGTGATTGGAACAAAGTGGAGAGAGCAAAAGGAAAAAATCTGTAATACTGATCTGGTTTTACTTTAAATTTTTAATTCCAGTATAGTTAACATACAATGTTATATTAGTTTCAGGTGTACGATATAGTGGTTCAACAATTCTATACATCATTACTCAATACTCATTATGATAAGTGTTTACTTGTCCCCTTCACCTATTTCAGCCATCCCCTCGGCCTCCTCCCGTTTTGATATGCTTTATTTTAAATGAGTACCCTCAGTAAAATTATTTTTTTCAAAAAGCAGTATTTTTTACTTGGAGCATACTTCAGAACACATGGTTCTAAATGATATATATAAAACACTCTATGCAAGAAAAATAGAATACACATTTTCTTCAAGTACACACAGAAAAATCTAAATCACAATAAAAAGAGACACAACAAATATTACAAATTTAAGAAGACCAAAATCATACCCCAGTATATTTTCTTACCACAATGGTACAAAAGTAAAGATCAGCAATAAAACAAAGTTGGAATATATGTTGTAAATATTAAATATTTAATATGTAAATATTAACACACTAGCGCACAAGCAGTGGACCAAATAAGAGATCAAATAGCAAATCAAAATATGTCTCAATACAGAAGAAAAATAAAGTTCAATATTCCAAAATGTATAAGATGCAGCAAAAGCAGATGCTAGAATGAAATTTGATGGTATAAATGATTGTATTAAGGAAAAGTTACAAATAAACCACATCATAAGGAATGAGAAAAAGAAGAAATGTTGAAATTTAATTGGGGAAGGAAATAACAAAGAAAAATCAGAAATAAATAGAGACCATAATATACAGTAATATAACATTGAAAGTAATGATCAGTTTTTCCACAAAAAAATAAGCTGGTAGTGCCTTGACTACATTAACTAAGAAAAAAAAAATAATACTCAAGATTCAAAATGAGAAATGAAAGAGAAAGCAATACAACAGATAACGACGAGATACACAGTGTGATAACATGTTGCTATAAACAATTATATGGTAATGAATCAGGTAACTTAGGAAAAAAATAGATAATTCCTAAAAATGTGTAAGTTGCTAAAACTGAATCATGAATCTTGAATTCAAGAAGAAGGAAATCTTCTTAGACCAATAACAAGAGTGAAAGTTAAATTAGGAATCAAAAATCTCCCAGCAAAGAAAAGCCTAAGATCACATGGTTTCCACTGGCAAATTCTACCAAACATTTCAAAAAATACAATTAATGACAATCTTTATCAAAATCTTACAAATAATGGATTAGAGGGAACACATTCAAAATCATTCCACAGGGCCAGTACTATTCTGATCCCTGGATAAAATACAAGAACAAAAGGTCTAGTTTGTCTGATACAAGTATTGCTACTCCACTTTTTTTGATATCTATTTGTGTGATAAATGTTTCTATCCCCTACCCCTCACTTTCAATCTATGGGTATCTTTAGGTCTAAAATATGTCTGTTATAGGCAACATAGGGAGAGGATCTTGTTTTTGTTTGTTTGTTTGTTTTTTATTTTTTTAGGATTTTATTTATTTGAAAAAGAGTGTGCACAAGCAGGGGGAAGGACAGAGGGAGAGAGAGAATCAGACTCCCCGCTGAGTAGGGAGCCTAATGTGGGGCTTGATTCCAGAACCCTGAGATTATTACCTGAGCTGAAGGCAGACAGACACTAAATTGATTGAGCCACCCAGGCACAGCAGATAGGTCTTGTTTTTTAAATCCATTCTGATGTCGTGTGTCTTTAGAGTGTAACATTTAGTCCATGTACATCCAGAGTAATTATTGATAGACATGTGTTCAGTGCCATTTTATTACTTATTTTGTCATAGTTTTGGAGATTTTCTCTGATCCTCTCTAGTCTTTGTGATTTTTGGTTTTACCTTTTCACTCATAGAACTTCCTTTAATATTTCTTGCAGGGCTAGTTTAGTGGTCAGGACCACTAAACTAGCCCTGCAAGAAATATTAACTCCTTTAGTTTCTGTTTTTCTGGAAACTCTATCTCTCCTTCTGTTCTGAATGATAGCCTTGCTGGATAGAATATTCTTGGCCTCAGATTTTACCCATTCAGCTTGTTGACTATATCATACCACTCTCTTCTGGCTTGCCAAGTTTCTGTGGTGAGAGCTACCATCATGTGTCTTCCCTTTTAAGTTAGGGACTTCTTTTGTCTTGCTGCTTTTAAGGGTTTTTTGTTTGTTTGTTTGTTTGTTTGTTTTATCTCTATTATGATATGTCTTGGTTTTAGCGTGCTTCTGTTGATTTTGATGGGAGTTGTCTGTACCTCCTGGATCTGGATGTCTGTTTGCTTTCTCTGATTGGAAAGTTTTTAGATGTGATTTCCTCAAATAACTTTTCTACCCCTCTTTCTCTTTTCTTTTGGGAATCCAGTAATATGAACATTAATATGCTTGATGGAGTTACTGACTTCCCTAAATCTATTCTTTAGCATGTATCTTTTTAAATTTAACTTTTAAAAATATTTCTTTAAAATATTATTGACCTTAATTACTTGAATATTTTGATGTCCTTTAACTTTTATATCCCAGCCAAGTGCTTCACTTGTCCCAATCTTGATGTTGATGGGAAGTTTTGCTGAGGAATAAATTTCTTGCTTTAGTTTAATAACTAGGTGAACATGTTACTATTCATAATTAAATGCAGTCATCATGTCTATCATAGACATACCACTTTAGTTGGCTAAGGGCATAATTTGTGTCTTTTTTTTCTTATACAATTTCCCAGTGTAGAGCATTTTGTTCTTATAGGTAACACTCATCAGTCAGCTGATGATTGATACTTTTTTTTTTTTTTAAAGATTTTATTTATTTATTTGACAGACAGAGATCACAAGCAGGCAGAGAGGCAGGCAGAGAGAGAGGAGGAAGCAGGCTCCCTGCTGAGCAGAGAGCCCGATGTGGGGCTCGATCCCAGGACTCTGAGATCACGACCTGAGCCGAAGGCAGCGGCTTAACCCACTGAGCCACCCAGGCGCCCCGATACTTTTTTAAACTTAACTCATGACCCAGTCTAAAATTCTTCAAACAAATCATGATTTTGTAAGTGATGTCATCATTGAATAAAGCAATTTCACTTTAATATAAATAGTCTCTTTAAGAATGAGTATGGACTGAGTTGCAAAATACCTGAAAGACTACAGAGGCATTGATTGAATTATCTCCTCTTATTGAGAAATTTCTCTGTGTGTGTGTTGTGTTTGTGAACCTTTTATTACCATTAATCTTCTATGATTCTTTTACTTGCTGCAAATGATAACATGATTTGATAGATTTAACTAAAGTATTTTCCAAAAACATGTAATGTAATGAGATCCCTGGGAGTCCAGTCTGAATCAGACCTATATTTCTTTTTTTTTTAACATCTTAATTTAATTTTTTTTTTCAGTGTTCCAAGGTTCATTATTTACGCACCACACCTAGTACTCCATGCAATACATGTCCTCCTTAATACCCACCACCAGGCTCACCCATCCCCACACCCCCCACCATTCCAAAACCCTCAGTTTGTTGCTCAGAGTCCACAGTCTCTTATGCTTCATCTCTGCCTCCGATTTCCCCCAATTCACTTTTCCTTTCCTTCTCCTAATGTCTTCCATGTTATTCCTTATGTTCCACAAGTAAGTGAAACCCTATAATAATTGACTTTCTTTGTTTGACTTATTTCACTCAGTGTAATCTCCTCCTGGTCCAGTCCATGTTGATACAAAAATTGGTGTTCATCCTTTCTGATGGCTGGGTAATATTCCATTGTATATACAGACCACATCTTTATCCATTCATCTGTTGAAGGGCATCTTGTCTCTTTCTACAGACCTATATTTCTAAACAGATATATTCATGATTTGGGAGAAAATTAGTGCTGTCAATATCATGAACAATCCAGAGTCAGGAAATTTCATTAAACAACTTTCTATCTCTTACAATTTTTTTGCACAAGTTCAGTGTCAATAGGACCCAAGAAACCTTTAAATATATATTGAATAAATGGGAAAGAACTCTCCTATGTTATGATGCCTTTAAAAAAAATAATAAGATGGCGGAGAAGTAGCAGGCTGAGACTACATCAGGTAGCAGGAGATCAGTTAGATAGCTTATCTAAACATTGCAACACCTACAAATCCAACGGGAGATTGAAGAGAAGAAGAACAGCAATTCTAGAAACAGAAAATCCACCACTTTCTGATAGCAGAAATAATAGACCATGGGGGGTGGGACTGGCTCCCAGCAAGCGGTGGAGCAACAGAGCACTTAATCAGGACTTTTAAAAGTCTGTTCCACTGAGGGACATCACTCGAAAGGCTAAAATGGGGTGAAGCCCATGCGGGGTCAGTGTAGCCTCAGGTCCCGCAGGGTCACAGAGGGATTGGGGGTGTCTGAGTGTCGCAGAGGTTGCAGGTATTAGAATGGTGAAGCCGGCTACAGAGACAGAGCCGAGGAGTGAGTTCTCAGCTCGGGGTTACCTTGAACCAGTCTTGGGCTCGGTGAGCTTGGAGTGTGGCCGGAGGCCAGGGAGATAGGAGTGATTGGGCACTATTCTCTGAGGTGCACTGAGGAGTGGGGCCCTGAGCTCTCGGCTCCTCTGGACTGGAGACTGGGAGGCCGCCATTTTCATTCCCATCCTCCTGAACTCTACGGAAAACACTTAGGGAACAAAAGCTCCTGAAAGCAAACCCGAGCTGATTACTCAGCCCAGGCCCTGGTAAGGGCGGTGCAATTCCCCCTGGGGCACAGACACTTGAAATCACTACAACAAGCCCCTCCCCCAGAAGATGAACAAGAAATCCAGCCAAGACCAAGTTCACCTACCAAGGAGTGCAGGTTCAATACCAAGGAGAGCAGCAAAATTCCAGAGGAGGAGAAAGCAAAGCACGGAACTCATGGCTTTCTCCCCATGATTCTTTAGTCTTGCAGTTAATTTATTTTTTTTCATTTTTTTTTCTTCTTTTGCTAATTTTTTTAACTTTTACCCTTTTCTTTTTTAACGATTTTTTAGCTACTTTATCTATTATATATATATATATTTTTTAATATTATTTTCTTTATTTGTTTTCTTTTTTTAATTGTTTCTTTTTTTTCTGAACCTTTTTTTATTCCCTTTCTCCCTCCAACGACTTGGGATCTCTTCTTATTTGGTTAAAGCATATGTTCCTGGGGTCTTTACTGCCCTTTTAGTATTTTACTTGCTCCTTCATATCCTCTTATCTGGACAAAATGACAAGGTAAAAAATTCACCACAAAAAAAAGAACAGGAGGCAGCACCGAAGGCTAGGGAACTAATCAATACAGACATTAGTAATATGTAAGATCTGGAGTTCAGAATGGTGATTCTCAAGGTTCTAGTGGGGCTTGAAAAAGGCATGGAAGATATTAGAGAAACCCTCTCGGGAGATATAAAAGCCCTCTCTGGAGAAATAAAAGAACTAAAATCTAACCAAGTTGTAATCAAAAAAGCTATTAATGAGGTGCAATAAAAAATGGAGGCTCTTGGGGCGCCTGGGTGGCTCAGTGGGTTAAGCCACTGCCTTCGGCTCAGGTCATGATCTCAAGGTCCTGGGATCGAGTCCCACGTCGGGCTCTCTGCTCAGCAGGGAGCCTGCTTCCTCCTCTCTCTCTCTCTCTGCCTGCCTCTCTGCCTACTTGTGATCTCTCTCTGTCAAATAAATAAAATCTTAAAAAAAAAAATGGAGGCTCTCACTGCTATGATAAATGAGGCAGAAGAAAGAATTAGCGATACAGAAGACCAAATGACAGAGAATAAAGAAGCTGAGCAAAAGAGGGACAAACCACTACTGGACCACGAGGAGAGAATTTGAGAGATAAGTGTCACCATAATACAAACAACTTTAGAATAATTGGGATTCCAGAAGAAGAAAGAGAGAGGGGAGCAGAAGGTATATTGGAGAGAATTTTGCTAATATGGCCAAGGGAACAAGCATCAAAATCCAGGAGGTGCAGAGAACCCCTCTCAAAATCAATAAGAATAGGCCCACACCCCATCACCTAATAGTAAAATTTACAAGTCTTAGTGACAAAGAGAAAATCCTGAAAGCAGCCCGGGAAAAGAAGTCTGTAACATACAATAATAAAAATATTAGATTGACAGCAGACCTATCCACAGACCTGGCAGGCCAGAAAGAGCTGGCATGATATATTCAGAGCACTAAATGAGAAAAACATGCAGCTAAGAATACTATATCCAGCTAGGCTATCACTGAAAATTTTAGAAGAGATAAAAAGCTTCTAGGACAAACAAAAACTGAAAGAATTTGCAAACACCAAATCAGCTCTACAGGAAATATTGAAAGGGGTCCTCTAAGCAAAGAGAGAGCCTAAAAGTAGTAGATCAGAAAGGAACAGAGACAATATACAGTAACAGTTACCTTACAGGCAATACAACGGCACTAAATTCATATCTCTCAATAGTTACCTTGAATGTTAACAGGCTAAATGCCCCAATCAAAAGACACAGGGTATCAGAATGGAAAAGAAAATAAAACCCATCTATATGTTGCCTACAAAAAACTCATTTTAGATCCGAAGACGCCTCCAGATTTAAAGTGAGGGGGTGGAAAACAATTTACCATAAAAAAGGACATCAGAAGAAAGCAGGGGTGTCAATCTTTATATCAGATCAATTAGATTTTAAGCCAAAGACTATAATAAGAGATGAGGAAGGACACTATATCATATGCAAAGGATCTAACAAGAAGATCTAACAGTTTTAAATATCTATGCCCCTAACGTGGGAGCAGCCAACTATATAAACTAATTAATAACAAAATCAAAGAAACACATCAACAATAATACAATAATACTAGGGGACTTTAACACTCCCCTCACTGAAATGGACAGATCATCCAAGCAAAAGATCAACAAGGA